>NC_034178.2:43374605-43444505 GCF_002021735.2 Oncorhynchus kisutch | reverse complement strand
ACACTCCTATACACACTACACTACCCCTACACACAACACTCCCCTACACAATCCCCTACACACAACACTCCCCCCATACACACTACACTACCCTATACACTCCCCTACACACTACACTACCCCTATACACTCCCTACACACTACACTCCCTACACACAACACTCCCCCCTACACACTACACTACCCCTACACACTCCCCTACACACTACACTCCCCTACACACTACACTCCACTCCCCTACACACAACACTCCCCCCTACACACTACAGTACCCCTACACACAACCCTCCCCCCTACACACTACACTACCCCTACACACTCCCTACACACTACACTCCGCTACACACTACACTCCCCTACACACTACACTCCCCCTACACACTCACTCAACACACTACACTCCCCTACACACTCCACTACACACTACACTCCCCTACACACTCCACTACGCACTACACTCCCCCTACAACAGCACTCCCCCTACACACTCCCCTGCACACTACAGTACCCCTACACACTCCTCTACACACTACACTGCCCTACACAACACTCCAACCTAAACACTCCCCTACACACTACCCCTACCCACTCCTCTACACACTATACTCCCCTACACACTACACTCCCCCTACACACTCCCCTACACCACTACACTCCCCTACACACTACACTCCCCCCTACCACACTCCTCTACACACTACACTACCCCCTACACACTCCTTACACCACTACACTCCCCTACACACTACACTACCCCCTACACACTCCTCTACACACGAGTATTCCCCTACACACAACACTCCCCCCTACACACTACACTACCCCTATACATTCCCCTACACACTACACTACCCCTATACACTCCCCTACACAATACACTACCCCTACACACACCCCTACACTACACTACCCATACACACTCCCCTACACACTACACTATCCCTACACACTCCCCTATACACTACACTCCCCTACACACTACACTACCCCTACACACTACACTACCCCTACACACTACACTACCCATACACACTCCTTTACACACTACACTACCCCTACACACTACACTACCCCTACACACTACACTACCCCTACACACACCCCCTACACACTCCTCTACACACTACACCCCCCCTACACTCTCCTCTACACACTACACTCCCCTACACACAACACTACCCCCTACATACTCCTCTACACACTACACTACCCCTACACCCTCCTCTATGCACTACACTCCCCTACACACAACACTCCCCTCTACACACTACACTACCCCTACACACTCCCCTACACACTACACTTCCCATACACCCTCCTCTACACAATACATTCCCCTACACACAACACTCCCCCTTACACACTACACTACCCCTACACACTACATTTCCCTTCACACTACACTATCCCTACACACTCCTCTACACACTACTCTCCACCTCCACACTCCGCTACACACTACACTCCCCTACACACTACACTCCCCCTACACACTCCTCAACACACTACACTCCCCTACACACTCCACTACACACTACACTCCCCTACACACTCCACTACGCACTACACTCCCCCTACACACAGCACTCCCCCCTACACACTCCCCTGCACACTACAGTACCCCTACCACACTCCTCTACACACTACACTGCCCTACACACAACACTCCAACCTAAACACTCCCCTACACACTACCCCTACCCACTCCTCTACACACTATACTCCCCTACACACTACACTCCCCCTACACACTCCCCTACACACTACACTCCCCTACACACTACACTCCCCCTACACACTCCTCTACACACTACACTCCCCTTACACACTCCTTTACACACTACACTCCCCTACACACTACACTCCCCCTACACACTCCTCTACACACTACACTCCCCCTACACACTCCTTTACACACTACACTCCCCTACACACTACACTACCCCTACACACTCCTCTACACACGATATTCCCCGACACACAACACTCCCCCCTACACACTACACTACCCCTATACATTCCCCTGCACACTACACTACCCCTATACACTCCCCTACACAATTCACTACCCCTACACACACCCCTACACTACACTACCCATACACACTCCCCTACACACTACCACTATCCCTACACACTCCCCTATACACTACAATCCCCTACACACTACACTACCCCTACACACAACACTCCCCTACACACTACACTACCCCTACAACACAACACTCCCCCCTACACACTACACTACCCCTACACACTACACTACCCCTACACACTCCCTTACACACTACACTACCCCTACACATTACACTACCCCTACACACTACACTACCCCTACACACAAACCCTACACACTCCTCTACACACTACACTCCCCTACACACAACACTACCCCCTACATACTCCTCTGCACACTACACTACCCCTACACCCTCCTCTATACACTACACTCCCCTACACACAACACTCCCCTCTACACACTACACTACCCCTACACACTCCCCTACACACTACACTTCCCATACACCCTCCTCTACACAATACACTCCCCTACACAACACTCCCCCTTACACACTACACTACCCCTACACACAACACTCCCCCCACACACTACACTACCCCTACACACTCCCTTACACACTACACTACCCCTACACACTACATTTCCGTTCACACTACACTATCCCTACACACTCCTCTACACACTACACTCCACCTCCACACTCCGCTACACACTACACTCCCCTACACACTACACTCCCCCTACACACTCCTCAACACACTACACTCCCCTACACACTCCACTACACACTCCACTCCCCTACACACTCCACTACGCACTACACTCCCCTTACACACAGCACTCCCCCCTACACACTCCCCTACACACTACAGTACCCCTACACACTCCTCTACACACTACACTCCCCTACACACTACACTCCCCTACACACTCCCCTACACACTACACTCCCCCTACACACTCCTCTACACACGACACTCCCCTACACACAACACTCCCCCCTACACACTACACTACCCCTATACACTCCCCTACACACTACACTACCCCTATACACTCCGCTACACACTTACACTACCCCTACACACTCCCCTACACACTACACTCCCCTACACACAACACTCCCCCCTACACACTACACTACCCCTACACACTCCTCTACACACTACACTACCCCTACATCCTCCTCTACACACTACACTCCCTGATACACTCCTATACACACTACACTACCCCTACACACAACACTCCCCTACACACTCCCCTACACACAACACTCCCCCCTACACACTACACTACCCCTACACACTCCCCTACCCACTACACTCCCCTACACACTACACTCCACTCCCCTACACACAACACTCCCCCCTACACACTACAGTACCCCTACACACAAACACTCCTCCCTACACACTACACTACCCCTACACACTCCCTACACACTACACTCCGCTACACACTACACTCCCCTACACACTACACTCCCCCTACACACTCCTCAACACACTACACTCCCCTACACACTCCACTACACACTACACTCCCCTACACACTCCACTACGCACTACACTCCCCCTACACACAGCACTCCCCCTACACACTCCCCTGCACACTACAGTACCCCTACACACTCCTCTACACACTACACTGCCCTACACACAACACTCCAACCTAAACACTCCCCTACACACTGCCCCTACCCACTCCTCTACACACTATACTCCACTACACACTACACTCCCCCTACACACTCCCCTACACACAACACTCCCCTACACACTCCCCTACACACAACACTCCCCCATACACACTACACTACCCCTATACACTCCCCTACACACTACACTACCCCTATACACTCCCCTACACACTACACTCCCCTACACACAACACTCCCCCCTACACACTACACTACCCCTACACACTCCTCTACACACTACACTACCCCTACATCCTCCTCTACACACTACACTCCCCGATACACTCCTATACACACTACACTACCCCTACACACAACACTCCCCTACACACTCCCCTACACACAACACTCCCCCCTACACACTACACTACCCCTACACACTCCCCTACACACTACACTCCCCTACACACTACACTCCACTCCCCTACACACAACACTCCCCCCTACACACTACAGTACCCCTACACACAACCCTCCCCCTACACACTACACTACCCCTACACACTCCCTTACACACTACACTCCGCTACACACTACACTCCCCTACACACTACACTCCCCCTACACACTCCTCAACACACTACACTCCCCTACACACTCCACTACACACTACACTCCCCTACACACTCCACTACGCACTACACTCCCCCTACACACAGCACTCCCCCTACACACTCCCCTGCACACTACAGTACCCCTACACACTCCTCTACACACTACACTGCCCTACACAACACTCCAACCTAAACACTCCCCTACACACTACCCCTACCCACTCCTCTACACACTATACTCCCCTACACACTACACTCCCCCTACACACTCCCCTACACACTACACTCCCCTACACACTACACTCCCCCTACACACTCCTCTACACACTACACTACCCCTACACACTCCTTTACACACTACACTCCCCTACACACTACACTACCCCTACACACTCCTCTACACACGATATTCCCCTACACACAACACTCCCCCCTACACACTACACTACCCCTATACATTCCCCTACACACTACACTACCCCTATACACTCCCCTACACAATACACTACCCCTACACACACCCCTACACTACACTACCCATACACACTCCCCTACACACTACACTATCCCTACACACTCCCCTATACACTACACTCCCCTACACACTACACTACCCCTACACACTACACTACCCCTACACACTACACTACCCATACACACTCCTTTACACACTACACTACCCCTACACACTACACTACCCCTACACACTACACTACCCCTACACACACCCCCTACACACTCCTCTACACACTACACCCCCCCTACACTCTCCTCTACACACTACACTCCCCTACACACAACACTACCCCTACATACTCCTCTACACACTACACTACCCCTACACCCTCCTCTATGCACTACACTCCCCTACACACAACACTCCCCTCTACACACTACACTACCCCTACACACTCCCCTACACACTACACTTCCCATACACCCTCCTCTACACAATACATTCCCCTACACACAACACTCCCCCTTACACACTACACTACCCCTACACACTACATTTCCCTTCACACTACACTATCCCTACACACTCCTCTACACACTACTCTCCACCTCCACACTCCGCTACACACTACACTCCCCTACACACTACACTCCCCCTACACACTCCTCAACACACTACACTCCCCTACACACTCCACTACACACTACACTCCCCTACACACTCCACTACGCACTACACTCCCCCTACACACAGCACTCCCCCCTACACACTCCCCTGCACACTACAGTACCCCTACACACTCCTCTACACACTACACTGCCCTACACACAACACTCCAACCTAAACACTCCCCTACACACTACCCCTACCCACTCCTCTACACACTATACTCCCCCTACACACTACACTCCCCCTACACACTCCCCTACACACTACACTCCCCTACACACTACACTCCCCCTACACACTCCTCTACACACTACACTCCCCTTACACACTCCTTTACACACTACACTCCCCTACACACTACACTCCCCCTACACACTCCTCTACACACTACACTCCCCCTACACACTCCTTTACACACTACACTCCCCTACACACTACACTACCCCTACACACTCCTCTACACACGATATTCCCCGACACACAACACTCCCCCCTACACACTACACTACCCCTATACATTCCCCTGCACACTACACTACCCCTATACACTCCCCTACACAATTCACTACCCCTACACACACCCCTACACTACACTACCCATACACACTCCCCTACACACTACACTATCCCTACACACTCCCCTATACACTACAATCCCCTACACACTACACTACCCCTACACACAACACTCCCCTACACACTACACTACCCCTACACACAACACTCCCCCCTACACACTACACTACCCCTACACACTACACTACCCCTACACACTCCCTTACACACTACACTACCCCTACACATTACACTACCCCTACACACTACACTACCCCTACACACAAACCCTACACACTCCTCTACACACTACACTCCCCTACACACAACACTACCCCCTACATACTCCTCTGCACACTACACTACCCCTACACCCTCCTCTATACACTACACTCCCCTACACACAACACTCCCCTCTACACACTACACTACCCCTACACACTCCCCTACACACTACACTTCCCATACACCCTCCTCTACACAATACACTCCCCTACACAACACTCCCCCCTTACACACTACACTACCCCTACACACAACACTCCCCCCACACACTACACTACCCCTACACACTCCCTTACACACTACACTACCCCTACACACTACATTTCCGTTCACACTACACTATCCCTACACACTCCTCTACACACTACACTCCACCTCCACACTCCGCTACACACTACACTCCCCTACACACTACACTCCCCCTACACACTCCTCAACACACTACACTCCCCTACACACTCCACTACACACTCCACTCCCCTACACACTCCACTACGCACTACACTCCCCCTTACACACAGCACTCCCCCCCTACACACTCCCCTACACACTACAGTACCCCTACACACTCCTCTACACACTACACTCCCCTACACACTACACTCCCCTACACACTCCCCTACACACTACACTCCCCCTACACACTCCTCTACACACGACACTCCCCTACACACAACACTCCCCCCTACACACTACACTACCCCTATACACTCCCCTACACACTACACTACCCCTATACACTCCGCTACACACTACACTACCCCTACACACTCCCCTACACACTACACTCCCCTACACACAACACTCCCCCCTACACACTACACTACCCCTACACACTCCTCTACACACTACACTACCCCTACATCCTCCTCTACACACTACACTCCCTGATACACTCCTATACACACTACACTACCCCTACACACAACACTCCCCTACACACTCCCCTACACACAACACTCCCCCCTACACACTACACTACCCCTACACACTCCCCTACCCACTACACTCCCCTACACACTACACTCCACTCCCCTACACACAACACTCCCCCCTACACACTACAGTACCCCTACACACAACACTCCTCCCTACACACTACACTACCCCTACACACTCCCTTACACACTACACTCCGCTACACACTACACTCCCCTACACACTACACTCCCCCTACACACTCCTCAACACACTACACTCCCCTACACACTCCACTACACACTACACTCCCCTACACACTCCACTACGCACTACACTCCCCCTACACACAGCACTCCCCCTACACACTCCCCTGCACACTACAGTACCCCTACACACTCCTCTACACACTACACTGCCCTACACACAACACTCCAACCTAAACACTCCCCTACACACTGCCCCTACCCACTCCTCTACACACTATACTCCCCTACACACTACACTCCCCCTACACACTCCCCTACACACTACACTCCCCTACACACTACACTCCCCCTACACACTCCTCTACACACTACACTCCCCCTACACACTCCTTTACACACTACACTCCCCTACACACTACACTCCCCCTACACACTCCTCTACACACTACACTCCCCCTACACACTCCTTTACACACTACACTCCCCTACACACTACACTACCCCTACACACTCCTCTACACACGATATTCCCCGACACACAACACTCCCCCCTACACACTACACTACCCCTATACATTCCCCTACACACTACACTACCCCTATACACTCCCCTACACAATACACTACCCCTACACACACCCCTACACTACACTACCCATACACACTCCCCTATACACTACACTATCCCTACACACTCCCCTATACACTACACTCCCCTACACACTACACTACCCCTACACACAACACTCCCCTACACACTACACTACCCCTACACACAACACTCCCCTACACACTACACTACCCCTACACACAACACTCCCCCCTACACACTACACTACCCCTACACACTACACTACCCCTACACACACCCCCTACACACTCCTCTACACACTACACCCCCCCTACACACTCCTCTACACACTACACTCCCCTACACACAACACTACCCCCTACATACTCCTCTACACACTACACTACCCCTACACCCTCCTCTATACACTACACTCCCCTACACACAACACTCCCCTCTACACACTACACTACCCCTACACACTCCCCTACACACTACACTTCCCATACACCCTCCTCTACACAATACACTCCCCTACACACAACACTCCCCTTTACACACTACACTACCCCTACACACAACACTCCACCCTACACACTACACTACCCCTACACACTACACTACCCCTACACACTCCCTTACATACTACACTACCCCTACACACTCCCCTACACACTACACTCCCCGTACACACAACACTCCTCTACACACTACACTCTCCCTACACACTCCCCTCTAGGCCCAAAACACACCTGGAACACATGGCTATCAGAGACGCAATTGTTTAGGACTCTCAGACATGCATGTATCTCTGACAGTATGACACTATATTTTCTTTCCTAAAATACTGCCAAATGGTTGTATCAGAGTAACAGTGGCTTGATGTGTACAGGTCTTTGGACACACAAATACATCTGGGCTCAACTTACTATTAAATGAACCGTCCACACAAAGTTACAATTGCGATTGGAAGGGTTTAAAAAAGCAGGATATTAGCTCTGTAAAAACGAGGGAGCGCTTTAGTCTAAATGGATTGTCTCCATCGTTAGGTTTGCTCTCTCTCTCTCTTTCTCCAGAAAGGTTAATGGTCAGAGGCCCTCCTGGAGACGCACAAGACATCTCTCCTTTAATTGCCTTTCTCATCCTTTCCTTTCTCCACTGGGGTCAGCGAGACAGAGGGATCGCTCTGTAACACACACACGCACACACACACACACACGCACGCACGCAGGCACACACACACACACACACACACACACACACACACACACACACACACACACACACACACACACACACACACCATGTCACTGAGGCACTCAGGCTGAACTGAGGACTGGAGGCAAGGGTGGCGGGGGCATGGTAGGGGGCAGGGGAGATGTAGGCCTGTGTGTGTGTGTGTGTGTGTGGTACTTCAAGTGTCTGCGCTTACACACACACACACTCTCTCATTAGAAGCAGAGGGGTACTGTAGTGTACCTGTGTTGAGCTGCAGTGGTCACCAGGCCTCAGTGATGCCCCCATCCCTGAAACAGCTAGCTGACACCAGCACTGTTATACTCACTGTCTCTTTAGGATATTACTATTTTAGATGGGAGAACTAGCCAGAACATGTAGCTTCTGAAATCATATAGAACATTTGACCATAGGACCTGTACTAAAGTTCTCCACCATTGCCAGTCTTGGGCTGCTTTCTTTGCCTCAGGCCATGACAATCAGAGTGTGAATAGTAGAACATCATTAGAAGTTCTGCAATTGGATTTATGAAAGCTGTAACTTTTAACGTTGACCTTGGAACATGCAATTCTATGAACTGATGAAAGGAAATGGTTTCATGCTTTTCATTTGAAGGGGTTTCCTTTATAGGCTACTCTGTTCTGTCATGACACTAATAATGAATACACTGAATATAGAATAAAAATGAAATCGTGAATAAAATGTAACATCTTTCCAGAGAGTAATCCAAGATATGTCAATTTCTAAATCTATAATCATGCTTCCTTTAATCTCTTAGAAATTGTAAAGACAGTTTGAAAAATAGCCATTCTAAACTTCTGAAAGTGACATAAAAGCCTCTTAATGATCTCTTCACCGGTCAAATGATTCTCTGGTGTAGATTGGCAGCAGAAGACTGTGTGATATGAGCTCCTCACTGTGCTAGCATTAGTCTGGCTGTGTGGGTGAAGCAGAGAATCAAAACGAGTAGAATCAACATACCCATTCAAAGCAACTCTCTGTAGACTGATGGACTGTCTGTTCTACTCATTCTATCTCTGAGGCCATTTGAGTCAGAGCTCTGGGTGTGAGAGGAGATCATTAGGAACTGTCGGCAGAGCAGACGAGTTGTGTGTTATCTCACTCTCACATCTAAAACACTACGGCTGAGAGAGAGATGGAGAAAATTGAGAGAGAGAGTAAAAGTGTATGTGTGTATGCACGAGAGAGAGAGAGAGAGAGAGAGAGATGGAGAGAGAGGGAGAAAGAGAGGGAGATAATGGAGAGAGAGATGAGGGGGAGACAGACAAGAGATTTGAGAAAAGGCTCATTCCCATCTGACAGGTAAAGATTGGTCATAAAGATGTCTCCAGTCTATCTCATTCTGATTGTGGAGGGCAGGTCTAGCTTCATAGAGCCAATGGAAAAGTACCACTTTCTTACAGTAACTTCCAAATAGCAAGCCAAAAGAAAATATTCCTATTCAAAACCATCCGTATATATTTTATGAAGATGCTTCCTGGCTGGATATGTGCAGTAATTCACAAAATGGCGGTGTTGTGCTATGGGGTTGTGCTGTGGCGGAGAACTTTGTGGGCTATACTCGGCCTTGTCTCAGGATGGTAAGTTGGTGGTTGAAGATATCCCTCTAGTGGTGTGGGGGCTGTGCTTTGGCAAAGTGGGTGGGGTTACATCCTTTCTGTTTGGCCCTGTCTGGGGGTATCATCGGATGGGGCCACAGTGTCTCCTGACCCCTCCTGTCTCAGCCTCCAGTATTTATGCTGCAGTAGTTTATGTGTCGGGGGGCTAGGGTCAGTTTGTTATATCTGGAGTACTTCTCCTGTCTTATCCGGTGTCCTGTGTGAATTTAAGTATGCTCTCTCTAATTCTCTCTTTCTCTCTTTCTTTCTCTCTCTCGGAGGACCTGAGCCCTAGGACCATGCCTCAGGACTACCTGGCATGATGACTCCTTGCTGTCCTCAGTCCACCTGGCCATGCTGCTGCTCCAGTTTCAACTGTTCTGCCTGCAGCTATGGAACCCTGACCTGTTCACCGGACGTGCTACCTGTCCCAGACCTATTATTTGACCATGCTGGTCATTTATGAACATTTGAACATCGTGGCCATGTTCTGTTATAATCTCCACCCGGCACAGCCAGAAGAGGACTGGCCACCCCTCATAGCCTGGTTCCTCTCTAGGTTTCTTCCTAGGTTTTGGCCTTTCTATGGAGTTTTTCCTAGCTGCCGTGCTTCAACACCTGCATTGCTTGCTGTTTGGGGTTTCAGGCTGGGTTTCTGTACAGCACTTTGAGATATCAGCTGATGTAAGAAGGGCTATATAAATAAATTTGATTTGATTTGATATAGAGGACAGCCACACAGAAATATGGCTGACCTTCTTAAGCAGGAGTGGCCAGCATTAGTCTGTGTGTCCCTAAGCAGAGGCTTCCCTAACCACGTCACCACCCACGCTGGCTGCACACCCGCAAACCTTCTTACCCAGACCCTGTCACTGAGGGGACTTTTCCTCCACTTTACAATGTGATGGGTTTCACTGGCACCCTATATAACTGAATATCATATATAATACAGTGTAATCGTGTAATGGTATTCTGCTCTGGAGCACAGCTCTGGCCAGTCAGCCATTTCCTCCTCCTCCGCCCACTGGCTAGGCAGCACAGAGGAAAGGGAGCTGTGGAACAGATATGAAGACAGGTGGCACAACCAGGTGTTGATGTTCTGTATGCAAGTCTTAACATAATCACAGACAGTAAGCACCTCCATTGGCCCAAAATATACACATTTAGTGTGCCATCTTTGCCATTCAGCTGAAAAGCTACAAGGACCCATAGGTAGGCAATCTGTCATGCATAGGTGTAATAGGTGGCAGGGAAGTCAGGCGCAGGAGAGTCAAATGGTGTGAAAAATGGAGTCTTTTAATAAAGTCCACGGAGTATGCTCCATAACACTAAATGTACATAAACAAACAAACATGGGTACGAGGACCCCGACGCACACCTATACAACAATCACACTACACTGACAATAAAACAATCTCTGACAAAGACATGAGGGGAAACAGAGGGTTAAATACACAACAGGTAATGAATGGGATTGAAAGCAGGTGTGTGGGAAGACAAGACAAAACCAATGGAAAATGAAAAAAGGATCAATGATGGCTAGAAGACCGGTGACGTCGAACGCCGAGCACTGCCCGAACAAGGAGAGGCAATGACTTCAGCAGAAGTCGTGACACAATCCAATAGAGGATATTCATGTTAAGTTCAATGTTTAGAAATCACTACATTGGCATGGATTTCGAAGTATGCACACTTTGCAATAAAATCTAACCGTGTTTTAGTTCTAGCCACATACACAGGTGTGAGGAGAACAGGATTAGGGAAAATCCCAGTTCTCAGGAACATGTGTAGCCATGGACCACCATATTGTTTCCTTCTCTGTTCTGTTACACAGGACTGTAACATACCACAATCTAGACTTATGGAACATTTAAGTCCTCCTTTAATATAAAGTACATGTAGTCTGGAACATTTAAGTCCTCCTTTAATATAAAGTACATGTAGTCTGGAACATTTAAGTCCTTCTTTAATATAAAGTACATGTAGTCTGTGTTACTGTAATTGAATTATGCCAATGTGTTTTCATTCATTTGAAAACCCTCAATCTATTTTATGAGAATTTGTATGATTCTTGTTTGCATAAAATAGACACAGACCAGTCTTTCAATAATAGGTAACAGAATTTATTCTCGGAGCGCGCTGCCACTTCACCACGAGGAACAGTTTATATACAGAACATGACGTCATTTCATTGCTTTAACAGAATCCCCTCCTCTCCACCGGGACAAAGTGAGGTGAAAAGTTCATTCTAACTTACTGACACACTCCCAGGTAACTTTTGAACCCTCAACATTATCGATCACCACTGAGCTGACAGTTCTAATTAACAGAAAACCTAGGAATGCACTCACTGTCTTATCTAAAAACCCCAGAGCTAAGTTTCTGTAGGTTCAACGCTAGGTTAACGACAATATCTGTTTACACAGTCCCCAACCCATTCATTTCTTCCTAGTTGGAATGGTGTTCATTAACTTTAATTACTCCTTGTCCATGTCACACAATCCCTTCTTATGAACTCATATTGTTAATCAGATATAGTAAAACAGATTATAAGTTTTACTTAGTTACAGTTCCATTTAAAATGATTTGTTCAGTCATTTAATCATAATTTTACCAACAGTCTGGAACATTTAAGTAGTTTTTAATATAAAGTACATGTATTATGGATTATTTAAGTCATTCTTGAATATAAAGTACATGTAGTCTGGGACATTTAAGTCCTCCTTTAATATAAAGTACATGTAGTCTGGAACATTTAAGTCCTCCTTTAAGATAAAGTACATGTAGTCTGGAACATTTAAGTCCTTCTTTAATATAAAGTACATGTAGTCTGGAACATTTAAGCCATCCTTTAATATAAAGTACATGTAGTCTGGAACATTTAAGTCCTTCTTTAATATAAAGTACATGTAGTCTGGAACATTTAAGTCCTCCTTTAATATAAAGTACATGTAGTCTGGAACATTTAAGTCCTTCTTTAATATAAAGTACATGTAGTCTGGAACATTTAAGTCCTCCTTTAATATAAAGTACATGTAGTCTTGAACATTTAAGTCCTCCTTTAATATAAAGTACATGTAGTCTGGAACATTTAAGTCATCCTTTAATATAAAGTACATGTAGTCTGGAACATTTAAGTCCTTCTTTAATATAAAGTACATGTAGTCTGGAACATTTAAGTCCTCCTTTAATATAAAGTACATGTAGTCTGGAACATTTAAGCCATCCTTTAATATAAAGTACATGTAGTCTGGAACATTTAAGCCATCCTTTAATATAAAGTACATGTAGTCTGGAACATTTAAGCCATCCTTTAATATAAAGTGCATGTAGTCTGGAACATTTAAGTCCTTCTTTAATATAAAGTACATGTAGTCTGGAACATTTAAGTCATCCTTTAATATAAAGTACATGTAGTCTGGAACATTTAAGTCCTCCTTTAATATAAAGTACATGTAGTCTGGAACATTTAAGTCCTTCTTTAATATAAAGTACATGTAGTCTGGAACATTTAAGCCATCCTTTAATATAAAGTACATGTAGTCTGGAACATTTAAGTCCTTCTTTAATATAAAGTACATGTAGTCTGGAACATTTAAGTCCTCCTTTAATATAAAGTACATGTAGTCTGGAACATTTAAGTCCTTCTTTAATATAAAGTACATGTAGTCTGGAACATTTAAGTCATCCTTTAATATAAAGTACATGTAGTCTGGAACATTTAAGTCATCCTTTAATATAAAGTACATGTAGTCTGGAACATTTAAGTCCTCCTTTAATATAAAGTACATGTAGTCTGGAACATTTAAGTCCTTCTTTAATATAAAGTACATGTAGTCTGGAACATTTAAGCCATCCTTTAATATAAAGTACATGTAGTCTGGAACATTTAAGTCCTTCTTTAATATAAAGTACATGTAGTCTGGAACATTTAAGTCCTCCTTTAATATAAAGTACATGTAGTCTGGAACATTTAGGTCCTTCTTTAATATAAAGTACATGTAGTCTGGAACATTTAAGTCCTCCTTTAATATAAAGTACATGTAGTCTTGAACATTTAAGTCCTCCTTTAATATAAAGTACATGTAGTCTGGAACATTTAAGTCATCCTTTAATATAAAGTACATGTAGTCTGGAACATTTAAGTCCTTCTTTAATATAAAGTACATGTAGTCTGGAACATTTAAGTCCTCCTTTAATATAAAGTACATGTAGTCTGGAACATTTAAGTCCTTCTTTAATATAAAGTACATGTAGTCTGGAACATTTAAGCCATCCTTTAATATAAAGTACATGTAGTCTGGAACATTTAAGTCCTTCTTTAATATAAAGTACATGTAGTCTGGAACATTTAAGTCCTCCTTTAATATAAAGTACATGTAGTCTGGAACATTTAAGTCCTTCTTTAATATAAAGTACATGTAGTCTGGAACATTTAAGTCCTCCTTTAATATAAAGTACATGTAGTCTTGAACATTTAAGTCCTCCTTTAATATAAAGTACATGTAGTCTGGAACATTTAAGTCATCCTTTAATATAAAGTACATGTAGTCTGGAACATTTAAGTCCTTCTTTAATATAAAGTGCATGTAGTCTGGAACATTTAAGTCCTCCTTTAATATAAAGTACATGTAGTCTGGAACATTTAAGCCATCCTTTAATATAAAGTACATGTAGTCTGGAACATTTAAGCCATCCTTTAATATAAAGTACATGTAGTCTGGAACATTTAAGCCATCCTTTAATATAAAGTGCATGTAGTCTGGAACATTTAAGTCCTTCTTTAATATAAAGTACATGTAGTCTGGAACATTTAAGTCATCCTTTAATATAAAGTACATGTAGTCTGGAACATTTAAGTCCTTCTTTAATATAAAGTACATGTAGTCTGGAACATTTAAGTCCTTCTTTAATATAAAGTACATGTAGTCTGGAACATTTAAGTCCTTCTTTAGTATAAAGTACATGTAGTCTGGAACATTTAAGTCCTCCTTTAATATAAAATACATGTAGTCTGGAACATTTAAGTCCTCCTTTAATATAAAGTACATGTAGTCTGGAACATTTAAGTCCTTCTTTAATATAAAGTACATGTAGTCTGGAACATTTAAGTCCTTCTTTAATATAAAGTACATGTAGTCTGGAACATTTAAGTCCTCCTTTAATATAAAGTACATGTATTATGGAACATTTAAGTCATCCTTTAATATAAAGTACATGTAGTCTGGAACATTTAAGTCATCCTTTAATATAATTTACATGTAGTCTGGAACATTTAAGTCCTCCTTTAATATAAAGTACATGTCGTGTGGAACTGTTGGACATCAAGCGACAGTAGGCTTTATGTTTCAGGACTGTTATTTTTCCTTCTTTTACAGTAAGGAGCGAAGCGTGAATTAAATAAATGATTAAAGTTCTGAGCTTTACAGAAAGCTATGAATATAAACTTTCATCAAGAAGAGATGAAATGGATGTTTCTCTTTCATTGTGGTTTAAAAATGAGAGACAGAAGTGATGAAAACAGTGTCGTGATTTTGGCCTTTTAGACGTGATGTTTGAAATATTTAGGCTTTGCTGAACTGAACGTGTGACAGCAGGTGGGCAACAACGCAAGAGCAACAGTCGCTACGGAACAGGGTTCTGACGTTAACACTGTGATCAGTGTGTTATGACCCAAACAGGACAGGGCTCACTTCTCTCCCTCCCCCATCCTCACTGCCCCCTTTCTCCCCATCTTCTCCTCACCTCTTTTACACCCCCTCCACTCCCCCTCTCCCTCTCTCTCCCTGGGGTGTATGTTGTGTGTCCAGGTCAAATGGACTGGATCCGTTTGAGCGGCTGCCATCACACGCTCACACACTTGGCCAGAGATCACACATACACACACACATGCTCATACACTAATGGCAGGAAATGTTGGTTTGTACGGACGAGGTGCCTCTTCCTGTGCACTCCCTAAGGGCTCCCTCTGGTCTGGGTTCTCATTGTGTGCTCTTGCTTTTGCCTTCCCCACTCCCCACTCCACACTCCTCAACTTGTTATTCTCTCTCCATCCTTTGGTCCCCGTCTCATCTCTCTGCTCCCTTTCTCTTCTCTGGTCTATGTCTACGAATTCCAAGTGGCTAATGCTAACGTTAGCTTGGTGGCTAACATTAGCTAGGCGGCTAACATTAGCTAAGCTAGGAGTTTGATTTAGGGTTTAAGGTTAGAGTTAAGGTTAGGGTTAGGAGTTAGGTTAAAGGGTTAAGGTTAGGGAAAGGGTTAGCTAGCATGCTTTTCATATGAGGGGTTTTCATTTATAGGCTACTCTGTTCTGTCATGTGACTAATAATGATTACATGGAATAGTGAATATAAAATGGAATAGCAAATAAATGTAACATCTTTCCAGAGAATAATCCAAGATATGTAAATGTCTCAATCTATAATCAGATTTCCTTTAATCTCTTAGCAATTGTAAAGGAAGTTTGAAAAATAGCCATTCTAAACTTCTGAAGGTGATATAAAAGCCTCTTAATGATCTCTTCACCAGTAAAATGATTATCTGGTATAGATTGGCAGCAGAAGACTGTGTGATATGAGCTCCTCACTGTGCTAGCATTAGTCTGGCTGTGTGGGTGAAGCTAAAAAGTAGTAAGTAGTCACAAGTTGCTAATTAGCTAAAATGCTAAAGTTGTCCGTGATGAGATTCAAACACGTTCTTGTTATACGCCTACCCATTCACCTCAACCAACCACCCTCCTTTGTTTTTAAGTAACATTCTGTCCTATGTAACTATACCAAACGTAACATACTGTATTATAGTAATTTGATTAACTACGTTTGTCTCATCTATGAGACCAGGCTGCTAACCCCCTCCTCTCTAGTTTTTTTTTCTCTCTACAAAGGATAGGGGATGGAGCTGTTGTTTTTCTAGAGGATCTTTTTCACTCACAGACCAGGAGCTGTTTTCAGCTCGTCTTGGTCTCTGTGATCTCTTTCAATGCTAAATGTCTCATTTGACCTTCATGTTAATTTGTCATTTATGATGTGTTTCCTCACCAAGTGGCCAAACTCAAGTCTTTATATTGACGATTTTAAATGGCAGCATATATCTCTAGATCAGGATAAAATGAACTGTGAAATGGACAGGATTCTGTGTGTGAGACCCAACTGGAGGACTGGCAGAAACCAGAGAGGCTGTTTTGACCAGAGATATGTGTGTGTGTGTGTGTGTGTGTGTGTGTGTGTGTGTGTGTGTGTGTGTGTGTGTGTGTGTGTGTGTGTGTGTGTGTGTGTGTGTGTGTGTGTGTGTGTGTGTGTGTGTGTGTGTGTGTGTGTGTGTGTGTGGACAAGGCCCTGGTCTATGCTGGCTGTTTACTTAAAATGGCATGAGTCAGCAAGACTCGAACAGGAGCCTGTTATTGCACGGCCTGCCAACTGCCTGTCTGACATTAAGCTCACACACACAGAAACACACACATGCCGCAAGTCAACATCACTCTGCACTAGTAGTCTTTTTACTTTCTGTTCTTTTAGCGTTTTTAGTTTCCTACAGGGCACTAAATACCTATAACCATTTTTAGGTATCTGACCAAAATGAAGCAGCTACAGTAGCACTATGAGTTCCATCAGGGGAGGGGTAAGAGAATAGACCAAACTACAGACATAGTGAGTGCTGTGAAGCAGTTGAGTGCTCTCTAGAGAGCTCAGTTCTATGGTTGTATGTGATGATGATGCACTGCAAACCCCAATGCGCTGCCATTATTCAAAACCTTTGAGGAAACACGTTATACTATAGTGCATTCAGGAAAGTATTCAGACCCATAGATTTTTTCCACATTTTGTAACATTTCAGCCTTATTCTAAAAAATGTCCCTCATCAATCTACACACAATACCCCATAACGACAAAGCAAAAACAGCAAAAACAACTGAAATATCACAACTATGTAAGTATTCAGACCCTTACTCAATACACCTTTGGCAGCGATTACAGCCTCAAGTCTTCTTGGGTATGACACTACAAGCTTCGCATACCTGTATTTGGGGAGTTTCTCCCATTCTTCTCTGCAGATCTTCTCAAACTCTGCACAGCTGCACAGCTATTTTCAGGTTCTCTCCAGAGATGTTCGATGGGTTCAAGTCCGAGCTCTGGCTGGGCCACTCAAGGACATTCAGAGACTTGTCCCGAAGCTATTCCTGCGTTGTCTTGACTGTGTGCTTAGGGTCGTTGTCCTTTTGGTAGATGAACCTTCACCCCCAATCTGAGGCCCTGAGGGCTCTGGAGCAGGTTTTCATCCAGGATCTCTCTGTACTTTGCTCTGTTCATCTTTCCCTCGATCATGACTAGTCTCCCAGTCCCTGACGCAAAAAAAACATCCCCACAGCATGATGCTGCCCCCACTATGCTTCCCCGTAGGGATGGTGCCTGGTTTCCTCCAGATGTGTCGCTTGGCATTCAGGCCAAAGTGTTCAATCTTGGTTTCATCAGACCAGAGAATCTTGTTTCTCATGGTCTGACAATCCCTTAGGTGCTTTTTGGCAAACTCCAAGCGGGCTGTCATGTGCCTTTTACTGAGGAGTGGCTTCCGTTTGGCCACTCTACCATAAAGGCCTGATTGGTGGAGTGCTGCAGAGACCCATTTCAGGAAACTAGGCATATGTCGCAGGTCACTACTTCACATGAGAAAATCTAAATGCATTTTTTGGCAGAAATGCCAATAAGAAACTTGTATGCCATCGGTAAATATGGATAAAATTGTTAAATTACGAGCCTAGTTGGTTTAGCCACAGAAAAAGAGGCAACCTTCCCGCTACCCATGATTGGCTGAGATAATGAGTGGGCTAGACATGCCGAGAGATGTGTTCAGATTGGTCTGCCATATAGCACGCTTCTGTCTATTTGAGCTGGTTAGTATGTGTAGGTGAAACTTTTAAATGCGTCTTTAAAAAAATATATATTGTGTGTTGTTCTCCACTTTCTGGAGGGCCGTTTTGAAATCAGTGGAATTAGAGTGTGATAGCTAAGGAGATAGAGAAAACACCTGTCTCCGGATCAAATAAAGGTCAACCATAGCATCCATGCCAGGGAAAAATGTTCAAACATGCTGCACATGGGTAAGATAGTCTAGCTAGCTACAGTTTCAGATATGACACATTTCTAATTTTGACAAAGTCATTTTCATTTCAAGTTAATGTGTACTGTTAGCTAGCTAGCTAACGTTAGCTGGCTGGCTTGCTAGCTAACGTTACGTGTATGATCTTATTATTCGTATCTCAGAGCCATCTGCTTGGCTAGTTATAGCCTAATGTTAGCTAGCTAACATTGAACCTGGTTGGTTAGCTACCTGTAGATTCATGCAGGGTAGTAATGTAATGAGTTGCGATTATGGTTCATTGTTTACCTAGCTAGCTAGCTACATGTCTTAACAAAAGACTCCACTACACAAGTAACCATTTCGGGTGTGTTCGTAAATTCAGTCTGGCTATCTACTCCGATTTCAGAGCACTCTCGTCTGAGTGTGCCAGAGTGCAGTATAGCTGATTAATTTACGAACGCTCAACACCCGTTTGAATACGGCCGGTGTCAGTAAACGTCGGCAAAAAAGCCGGCATCACAGTTATAGTCACCAATGCTCTGAATAACATGAAAACAGCCTAACCAGCTCTGCTAGGGCGAGTAAAATAGTCAGAGTGGGGTGTTCTCTTATTTGTGTCTGGAAGTAGCTAGCAAGCTAGCCAATTTTAGCCAATTAGCTTGGGAGCTTGACTGCCGTTGTGAGGTCAGAACGCTCGGATCAACCCTACTTATCGGCCAGAGCGTCCAGTGTGTGCTGGGTCGTCAAAAGCTTCAGCGGGTGTGAACGGTGCTGAATGGGTATAGACAAAGAAGAGCTCTCCAGTTGGTACCAAAACATTCCAAGGCCATTTTCTCAAAAGTGAGATTACAAGTTTATCAACTTTCAAAGCAGAATAACTTTCCCATTGTTCCTCAAATGCAGTGTATGATATACCATTTTGTAGCTCTGTGTCTCTGCTTTTATCCAATGTAAAAACCACAATTTCAAATTGTTCCACATAAGACTGAATCAAGGCAGTCGGTCACAGTTTCTTAACGTGATTAAGTTGTCATTACTCAAACCGATAGTCACTGTGACTGTGACTTTTTCGAGTGAATTTCCGAGTACCACCCATTACTTTATTTATTAGTGACAGAGACATGGTTGTTGAATTAATACATTTTCAGTCCTGTGGCCTTCACCAACTAAGTTCCTAGGCGAACGTTATCATTATAATTAAACTCTTTATGACAATACATTACATATCCCATAAGGCCTTATTTTGAAGCCTAGCTTTACAGAGGCCTGAAACACATGGTTTACAGGCCACATCAGGCTTGCAAGTAGGGTTGCAAAAGAATATCCAACATTTGACACTTTCATTCCAACCTGCATTCATAATGACTGCCAGGGTAAGGAATAGTGTGAGGAGACTACTTAAGTCATTTAAAGTGGAACATCCATTTCAGTAACGGATGCAGAAAATCAAAATGATTGGATTAGTTTAGAAAAATGTATGCCATTTATCTTTGTGTAGAATAAGATTAATCAATCAATCACTCAATGTGCAAGCAAAAAACCACATTTATAAAAAATAATTCAAAAACATCTACCTACAGTAGAGCATGCTGGGAGTTGATATCACAACTTTAAAAATGATTTGGGGAGGGCCTCCCGAGCGGTGCAGCAGTCTAAGGCACTGCATCGCAGAGCTAGCTGTATCACTCCAGATCCTGGTTCGATCCCAGGCTATGTCGATGCCGACTGGGAGTCCCATGAGGCTAGGCACAATTGTCCCAGCGTCGTCCGGGTTAGGGGATGGTTTGGCCTGCCGGGTTGTCCTTGTCCTATCGCGACTCCTATGGTGGGCACGGTTGGCAGGTGTTTCCGACAACACATTGGTGCAGCTGGCTTCCGGGTTAAGCGAGCATTGTGTCAAGAAGCAGTGCGGTTCGTGTGTCGGAGGATGCACGGCTCTTGACCTTTGCCTCTTTCGAGTCCATACAGGAGTTGCAGCGATGGGACAAGACTGTAACTACCAATTGGGTATCATGAAAAAAGGCTAAAAATATTCATTAAAAAAAAAGTGTTAAGAAATACATTAAAAAAACATACTTTGGGGTTTACAGTGTGGTTGTGGGATGGATGCTAGCTGAAGGTTTGAAGGCTTTGGGGTTTACAGTGTGGTTGTGGGATGGATGCTAGCTGAAGGTTTGAAGGCTTTGGGGTTTACAGTGTGGTTGTGGGATGGATGCTAGCTGAAGGTTTGAAGGCTTTGGGGTTTACAGTGTGGTTGTGGGATGGACGCTAGCTGAAGGTTTGAAGGCTTTGGGGTTTACAGTGTGGTTGTGGGATGGATGCTAGCTGAAGGTTTGAAGGCTTTGGGGTTTACAGTGTGGTTGTGGGATGGACGCTAGCTGAAGGTTTGAAGGCTTTGGGGTTTACAGTGTGGTTGTGGGATGGATGCTAGCTGAAGGTTTGAAGGCTTTGGGGTTTACAGTGTGGTTGTGGGATGGATGCTAGCTGAAGGTTTGAAGGCTTTGGGGTTTACAGTGTGGTTGTGGGATGGACGCTAGCTGAAGGTTTGAAGGCTTTGGGGTTTACAGTGTGGTTGTGGGATGGATGCTAGCTGAAGGTTTGAAGGCTTTGGGGTTTACAGTGTGGTTGTGGGATGGACGCTAGCTGAAGGTTTGAAGGCTTTGAGGTTTACAGTGTGGTTGTGGGATGGACGCTAGCTGAAGGTTTGAAGGCTTTGGGGTTTACAGTGTGGTTGTGGGATGGATGCTAGCTGAAGGTTTGAAGGCTTTGGGGTTTACAGTGTGGTTGTGGGATGGATGCTAGCTGAAGGTTTGACGGCTTTGGGGTTTACAGTGTGGTTGTGGGATGGACGCTAGCTGAAGGTTTGAAGGCTTTGGGGTTTACAGTGTGGTTGTGGGATGGACGCTAGCTGAAGGTTTGAAGGCTTTGGGGTTTACAGTGTGGTTGTGGGATGGACGCTAGCTGAAGGTTTGAAGGCTTTGAGGTTTACAGTGTGGTTGTGGGATGGACGCTAGCTGAAGGTTTGAAGGCTTTGGTGTTTACAGTGTGGTTGTGGGATGGACGCTAGCTGAAGGTTTGAAGGTGGGCTATGTGGCACAGGGGTTGTAGAGTGAGCTAGGACTGAGATGTAAGCAGTGAGTTGGTTGGAGTTTGGGGGTATGGTGTGTGTGTGTGTGTGTGTGCTGAATGTATGCATGGCAGTTTCATTACCATAAATAAGGACTGGGTTATCTCCTCCATCCAATTCTTCATCTTTTAATTATTTTCTCTCCATCTCATGTTTGATGAAGTAAAAGCAGATGGGATGGATAGGGCATTTAATTACCCTGCACTGGTACTGCCTCACAACCAACAGACAGATGAGGAACCCCCTTCTCTTACTCACAGACACACGCACACACAAACAATATAGAGTAAGAGTTGCGGTTCGGTTGTGTGGTAGAATTGTCTAATATGGTGATGGCTCATGCAGTGTCTCTTCTCCCTCGGGAGGCTGAAACGATTTGACATGGCTCCTCAGATCCTCAGGAACCTTTACAGCTGCACCAACGAGAGCATTCTGACAGGTTGCAGCACCGTCTGGTATGGCAACTGTCCTGCCCTCGACCAGAAGGCTCTACAGTATATAGGTACGGACGGCCAAGCGCATCACTAGGGGTGAACTCCCAGCCATCCAGGAAGTACATGCCAGTTGATGTTGATGGCCAGAAAAATTACCAAAAACTCCAGTCTCCAGAGACATGGACTGTTCTCCATGCTCCCATCCGGCAGACGTAACCGGTGCGTCAAGGCACAGACCAACATGCTCCTAAACATCTTCAAATTAATCAAATCAAATGTATTTGTCACACCGTGAAATGCTTACTTACTAAATGGCTAACAACTACTGGAAACACATTAAATCATCAAATAAAATAAAATTTTATTTGTCACATACACATGGTTAGCAGATTTTAATGCGAGTGTAGCGAAATGCTTGTGCATCTAGTTCCGACAATGCAGTAATAACCAACAAGTAATCTAGCTAACAATTCCAAAACTACTACCTTATAGACACAAGTGTAAGGGGATAAAGAATATGTACATAAAGATATATGAATGAGTGATGGTACAGAACGGCATAGGAAAGATACAGTAGATGGTATTGAGTGCAGTATATACATATGAGATGAGTATGTAAACAAAGAGGCATAGTTAAAGTGGCTAGTGATACATGTATTACATAAAGATGCAGTAGATGATACAGAGTACAGTATGTACGTATACATATGAGATGAATAATGTAGGGTATGTAAACATTATATTAGGTAGCATTGTTTAAAGTGGCTAGTGATACATTTTACATCATTTCCCATCAATTCCCATTATTAAAGTGGCTGGAGTTGAGTCAGTGTGTTGGCAGCAGGCACTCAATGTTAGTGGTGGCTGTTTAACAGTCTGATGGCCTTGAGATAGAAGCTGTTTTTCAGTCTCTCAGTCCCAGCTTTGATGCACCTGTACTGACCTCGCCTTCTGGATGATAGCGGGGTGAACAGGCAGTGGCTCGGGTGGTTGTTGTCCTTGATGATCTTTATGGCCTTCCTGTAACATTGGGTGGTGTAGTTGTCCTGGAGGGCAGGTAGTTTGCCCCCGGTGATGTGTTGTGCAGACCTCACTACCCTCTGGAGAGCCTTACGGTTGTGGGCGGAGCAGTTGCCGTACCAGGCGGTGATACACCCCGACAGGATGCTCTCGATTGTGCATCTGTAGAAGTTTGTGAGTGCTTTTGGTGACAAGCCGAATTTCTTCAGCCTCCTGAGGTTGAAGAGGCGCTGCTGCGCCTTCTTCACGATGCTGTCTGTGTGGGTGGACCAATTCAGTTTGTCTGTGATGTGTACGCCGAGGAACTTAAAACTTACTACCCACTCCACTGCTGTTCCATCGATGTGGATAGGGGGGTGTTTCCTCTGCTGTTTCCTGAAGTCCACAATCCTTTTAGGAACACCTGCTATTTTCATAACAGGTGAATCCAGGTGAAAGCGATAGTCCCTTATCGATGTCACCTGTTAAATCCACTTCAATCAGCGTAGATGAAGGTGAGGAGACAGGTTAAATAAGGATTTTTAAGGCAAGAGACAATTGAGACATGGATTGTGTATGTGTGCCATTCAGAGGGTGAATGGATGGACATGACAAAATATTTAAGTGCCTTTGAATGGGGTATGGTGGTAGGTTTCAGGTGCACCAGTTTGAGTATGTCAAGAACTACAACGTTGCTGGGTTTTTCAAGCTCAACAGATTCCCGTGTGTGTCAAGGATGGTCCACCACCCAAAGGACATCCAGCCAACTTGACACAAATGTGAGAAGCATTGGAGTCAACATGGGCCAGCATCCCTGTGGGTTGCTTTCAACAACCGTGTAGAGTCTATGCCCTGATAAATTGAGGCTGTTCTGAGGGCAAAAGGGGTGCAATTCAATAGTAGGAAGGTGTTCCTAATGTTTTGTACACTCAGTGTATATATATTACCATTAGTAATGTTTATATAGTCCTGCTACCAGTCACTTTGTAGATTCAGCCTTCTAGTGTGTCGGCCTATTAAAATCTCTCAGATATTTTCCTTAAAGTTGCAGATATATTCTCTGTAATATTCTCATTTACCACTCACAGAATTGTAAATAATAATGTTGAAATGTATTAATAATGATGACACCTAATAAAAATGTCAAATATGTGTTTTGGTTGTTTGCCTTTGACTTGTGTACAGAATCCACTCAACACCTTAAACCTGTTCTTTTGAATTGGGCAAATGTATTTATTTTGTTAAACTTATTATTTTACATTTGTTTAGCCTGTTTGCTCTTTTTTTTTCAGTCAGGCAAAATTTGGTATAAAGCTGAGGCATGGGCCTAGAGAAAAGTAACCAAGTCAAGTAAACTTTTTTGTTTGTTTAAAGGTACAGTATGTAACAATTGCTATTTGAAACAGCTCTAAAAAGCCATAATAAAGTGGCAAGGATCACAGAATATAATGCTTTCAAGTTTGGAATTACAGTCGTATGGTACAATTATCCGGGAAAACGTGGCCTGCACACTCTCACATAAGACACGCGCTTCTCCCAGGACAGAGAGGAAGAGGTGAAGCGAGAGTGTTTACTCTGCCCAAAATCTGTCCACTTTAAGAAGATACTTAATTATTAAGCAAGTGTGAAGTTTTTGTTATGGGACAATGAGAAAGTGTCAAATTTAGTCAAGATAAAAATGTATTTTTATTTTGATACATGGGGCTTATTTGATCTAATTTAAGTTTTTTGTAATGCCCACGAATGTTCTATGGGGTTGAGGTCAGGGCTTTGTGATGGCTACTCCAATACCGCGACTTTGTTGTCCTTAAGCCATTTTGCCACATTTTGGAAGTATGCTTGGGGTCATTGTTCTTTTGGAAGACCCATTTGCGACCAAGCTTTAACTTCCTGACTGATGTCTTGAGATGATGCTTCAATATATCCACATAATAATCCATCCTCATGATGCCATCTATTTTGTGAAGTGCACCAGTCCCTCCTGCAGCAAAGCACCCCCACAACCAGATGCTGCCACCCCCGTGCTTCACGGTTGGGATGGTGTTCTTCGGCTTGCAAGCTCCTCCTTTTTCCTCCAAACGTAACGATGGTCATTATGGCCAAACAGTTCTATTTTTGTTTCATCAGACCAGAGGACATTCCTCCCAAAAGTACGATCTTTGTCCCCATGTGCAGTTGCAAACCGTAGTCTGGCATTTTAATGGCGGTTTTGGAGCAGTGGCTTCTTCCTTGGTGTTTATACTTGCATACTATTGTTTGTACAGATGAACGTGGTACCTTCAGGTGTTTGGAAATGGCTTCCAATGATGAACCAGACTTGTGGAGGTCCACAATTATTTTTCTGAGGTTTTGGCTGATTTCTTTTGATTTTCCCATGATGTCAAGCAAAGAGGCACTGAGTTTGAAGGTAGGCCTTGAAATACATCCACAGGTACATTTGTGGAGTGGTTTAAAAATAAGTTCTAATGACTCCAACCTAAGTGTATGTACACTTCGGACTTCTACTGTATATGGCAAGGTAAGCATTCCCAGATAAAAAGAACACAATTACAACGAGGGAAAGACGTAGAGGACTATTCGTACTAAACTTTAAATTGTATTTCCAGGCACTAGCCTGCATCCCATCCTATATTGGTTTACACATGATTCTTCCATCCCCTGGCTGAGTATATAGATACATTATTTGTCTCCTATTGACCTGGAAGAGGTTGTCTTCAATGATATATCCCTTAAACAATGTAAACTAATTTACTTGAAATGAAAGTCTGCTGAAGTGAGACTCTGTCCTTATGTTTCTTGGCTATTTACACTATTT
Source organism: Oncorhynchus kisutch (assembly GCF_002021735.2). Taxonomy (NCBI): domain Eukaryota; kingdom Metazoa; phylum Chordata; class Actinopteri; order Salmoniformes; family Salmonidae; genus Oncorhynchus; species Oncorhynchus kisutch. The sequence goes on along the minus strand of NC_034178.2, from coordinate 43,417,254 downwards.
TGTTCAAAAGCTAGTTTGTTTTTCAATATTTGAGTTTAAACTGCTAGGGAAGAGAAGACAACACTTCTATTAGTCAGACTCAATATCACAGGCACCAAACATGACTTGAGTCGCGTTACGACCGCAACTTAAAGGGGCAGGTGACATTTTTTGTCTCATCTGAGATATTTTGGTTCAAAATGAATTAAACAATATACCACAATTCTTCTTACTAGTAATACATTTATAGTTTTATAAACATTACAAAGCATGCTCATCTCTTTTTCTTGTGTTTTGTTGGTGTAATTTTAGCAAAATAAATGTATAATTACATGGTAAAAAAATCTGAGTTAGTGGTTTTTTAAATGTACCTAAATTTTTAAATGTACCTGCCACACTGCCGCAGTAGTACATTTTAGGCCCTGATCCCCTAAATCAGGTAGGCACATTCCTTTTATATGATGTGGGAGTGCCCTTCAGTCTAATGCTTTTGGGATAAAGTTACAAAATTCATTTTGAAGTGCATTAATATAAATATTAAATGCGTTGCATCTACTATGTTACTTAACGATGATAGCTCCCTGAATCTCTCAATCAATCAGAGACGATTACTGCTGGCAAGCAGCACTGCCACAAAATAATATGTTGGCTCTTAGATGGCAATTTGCCAGTGGATACAGTTACTTTTTAAGCAACAATACGAGAGGCCATGTGTTGTTAAAACTGTCATAACACATGGACTCGGGTGTATTATTGCTTTTATACAATGGGTTACCAGCATTAAAAAGAAAGATTCTTTCCCAAATCATCCATTTTCAACGAAACGTGATGCTATAGATATTACTGCACTGTTGGAGCTAGAAACACAAGCATTTCACTACATCCACAATAACATCTGCTAACCACGTATGTGACCAATAAAATGTATTTGATTTGGAGAAAACATGGTTCCACAGCGGACATGGTTCCACAGCGGACATGGTTCCACAGCGGACATGGTTCCACAGAGGACATGGTTCCACAGCAGACATGGTTCCACAGCAGACATGGTTCCACAGCAGACATGGTTCCACAGCAGACATGGTTCCACAGCAGACATGGTTCCACAGCAAACATTGTTCCTGTTGTTTGCATCAAACTTTCGACAACCATCTGTGCTCAGTCCACATATATACGCCAACATATACTGTACCATCTGGAATGCATTGAAGCACATAACTCTCTTTCTTGCTTTGTGTGCATGTGTGAGTGTTTGTGTGCATGTGTGAGTGTTTGTGTGCGTGTGCATGTGTGAGTGTTTGTGTGCGTGTGCATGTGTGAGTGTTTGTGTGCATGTGTGAGTGTTTGTGTGCGTGAGAATGTGTGTGTTCTGTAATACTGGTGTATTTTGGAGACAAGGTTTAGTGGGAGAGCAGCAAGGCAACATCTTGCTCGCTCTCTCTCTCTCTCTCTCTCTCTCGCTTTCTCTCATGTGGCTAAAAAATTTTTGGGGGGTGGGGACAGTCTGGCACAAGTCCCACAACTCACTGACTCATCCAGCCACTAAGAAACAGATCTGCCTGCATCACAACAATCAGTCTGTGTGTGCATGTGTGCATGCTTGAGTGTGTGTGTGTGTGTGTGTGTGTGTGTGTGTGTGTGTGTGTGTGTGTGTGTGTGTGTGTGTGTGTGTGTGTGTGTGTGTGTGTGTGTGTGTGTGTGTGTGTGTGTGTGTGTGTGTGTGTGTGTGTGTGTGTGTGTGTGTGTGTGTGTGTGTGTGTGTGTGTGTGTGTGTGTGTGCGTGTCTTCTGCCCACAATCAATTAGTTCCACATAGTGGGGATTTTAAAGTCTCTGTGCCTCAGATAGAGAGCCAATAGTTATAGAGAATATTTAGTTCCATATGAAAAGAACAGCAACATCTGCCCACAAATGTAAAAACAGAAAAGCACTTTAATAGTTTCTAGAAAGTGAAATAAATTGTTTAATATTCTACCATCAGCTTTTGCCAGTGTTTGAAGTGGAATGAAAAAGGTACAGGGTCTACTCTAGAAAAGGTGCTGACTCAAGCGGTCTCTTCCCTCTAACTTTTCGACAACTCTTCACTGTGAAGAATACTGTATGATTCACACACACACGGATAAATATAATCTGCTGGCTCTGATGCTCTCAACTTTATAAGTATACAGCAGACAGAGAAATGCTCTTAAAAAGAGCTTTGTCAGATGAAAGCATAGATTTCAATACATCAATCCATTCCACGTCTGATGCGAACCGGATTACAATGCCTCTGTACTGAGAGCACTTCACGCTAAGACCTCTACATGCACACCACGCTGAAGATTATATGATGTGTTGTTTTTCAAAGCACAGCGTCACTACAGTGTTTAACCGTATTGCATGTAGAGGGCTTAGCTTGAAGTGCTCTCTGGCCATTGTTGCATTCCATTGACCCGCACATTAATAAAACACAGAGGAGATCCTTTGCTGTGCATCTCCCTGACTCCTGGAGAAAAAGGGAAAGCTGAATTTACAGAAGCCAAAAACGAGTCACTCTTCATGTCAGGGGTATTCATTTATGATTTTCATCACAGCCTGTGACCCTGTCACCTCTGTTAGAATGCAGCCTTTGTAATTTCATGGTTAATATTCAATAGCCACTTGTCCCCTGCGCTTGCTGTGTGCATGGGAAATCTCTAGAGGGGGTGTATGTAATGTGTGTGTATGTGCGTGTCTTTGTGTGTGCTTGTGTACTAGGAAAGGGAAATGGGGTTCGTCACCAGAAAGGCTTCCTCCAAAACAGTTGCAGATGTCCAGAGATGTTCTCTCTCTCTCTCTCACTCTCTCACTCGCTCTCTCCTCCTCCTCACTGAGTGTCTGAGGCCGAGTACTGAAGGGTCTCTCTGTGTGACCTGTAGGGGTGGCCTCCAGTGTTGCCTGTGGCCCGAGGCCACCTCTACACACTGTGGGATGGACAGGCTGGGTAACTGACCTCTACACACTGTGGGATGGACAGGCTGGGGAACTGACCTCTACACACTGTGGGATGGACAGGCTGGGTAACTGACCTCTACACACTGTGGGATGGACAGGCTGGGGAACTGACCTCTACACACTGTGGGGTGGACAGGCTGGGGAACTGACCTCTACACACTGTGGGATGGACAGGCTGGGGAACTGACCTCTACACACTGTGGGATGGGCAGGCTGGGGAACTGACCTCTACACACTGTGGGATGGACAGGCTGGGGAACTGACCTCTACACACTGTGGGATGGACAGGCTGGGGAACTGTACACACCACTCTTAACATCTATTCACATCTGTGATTATCTATGTGGGTATAGTATACAGAGGGGGAGAGAGTAGGTGGGAGAGAAGCATGAGAGGGGGACAGAATGAGTGGAGAAACAGAGAGAAAGCGGGGGGGGGGGGGGGGGATCTCAAACAGTAAAAAGTCCCAGTGTTTCTACACACATTGATGCATTGGCACAAACAGGCATTCCTGCTCAACGACTTTGGCAGACCTTTAAAAAGCATATTAAAGCGCTCTGTTCTGCATGAGGCCAGTTGTTGCTCTGTTTTCTCTACTAAGACAAGGAATGGAGGAGGTGTACAGAACTGTGCAAATACATGGTTATGGGGAAAACAGGGAGAATGGATACGATATGAGGACATACTGTATCTGGACCATCAAAGTGCTACCCAATATTGTAGAGCATGTACAGCTATAGATACTCAACAAACTGGTACAAATCTGAAGATTGACTTGCCTATTAAAATGACTCAATACCTTTTGTCATACACAGTATATTCCTGATTGGTTTCATTATTCCTGTGTGTGTTTTAAGGAGACTTCAGTCTGTTCAGAGCAGAGCTATTTAAGCACTGAGAGCCTTCACTGCACATCAACAACATCAAAGAGTCCATCTTGGCCGTATGCTCTGTGTACACCTCACAATGTCAATCAGAGATAAACAGATACAAGTAGTCTTTGTTACTTTGGATGAGCTTGTTGGACATAATAGTAGCTACATAGAGGGCAGCCATACCTAATAAAAGGAATAGGCACCACGGGTCACTTCTTACACAGTCATTTTATTACACACAGCACTGGGTAAACACTACACACATGTATTGGACATAATGCTTGAATTGACTGCTTTCACCAGAGCAGGCTAACATTACAGTTTATATCCATGAGATGTTTGAAGGCACATTTGATCAAATGTAAAAAAAAAATATTATAATAATAATTAAAAACTCAAATGAGAGATTGCACTGGAAAGGTACCTTGCACTGTTAGGGAATGCAGAAAGTCATTGTTCATCTGGGCATTATCAAGTTGATTTATTTTCCAGTTGTCTCCTAACTATTTGAGTATAAACACTACAACTTGACTAGATTAGCTAGTGTTCCTGTTTGATTCAGAGTGCATCCAAGACAACGAATATCATTATGGCTTCATCTATCTCTCAAATTCACAATTCTGATTTTAAAAAGATTCCATGAAAACTCCCTACATAGTTAGGGCTAGGCATATTTCCAGGGCTTTACCAAACATTGATTGGATGTACAATATCACAACACCTCTCTCTCTCTCTACATAATTCATAAATCAGGGGTAATAATCTTAATGCAACTATTCAATTTGACCTCAGGCCCCGTGTAGAGGTACAGTACAGATAGATAATCCCTCTTCTGAGAGATTGCTAGTATTCCAAGTAAGGAATATCTTTCATTAGCAGGTGCACCCAGTAAAACACGTCTGCAAGCCCTTGGAATCAATAAAGGCAAGAGGCTGGTTTGATAAGCCAAATTATACCCTAAAACCAAGCTGAAAACCTTGTACAGAATATAGGATCCATAGAGAAAGATGTATCACAAAACAAACCTGACGTAGCAGGAGTAAAATATACGCCTGAAACTAGACCCCTACATACTGGTCTTGATGAGAAGAAAAAAAGTTTATCTTCTGCACTGTTCAACCAATCCAGTAAATGTGGAGGAGGAGTTAAGATGGAAAGTCGTCTTGTTAACGTCCAAAAGTGGAATAGCATCAGAGGCTCTATTTCCATTTTCCCTGAAAACCAGAACATCCGGATGTTGGAGACTCGGCAGAGGCTAAGCTACAAAAACTATTTTCTTTGGTATGAGAAAACTCACACAGTCATGCGAGGATCCACACAGTGCCAGACCAGAGCAATCAGGAGCCACAGGATATTCAATATAAACACATGATTTAGTCCAAATTGCATATGAGTTGCTGGGCAGAAAGGTGTATGTGTTGTAGTGTTTGAGTTTGCAGAACCTATTCTATAATCATACAACTAATCTACGTACCATTCAAATTAGTTAGCAAAATATCCCCAGATATCTTACATCTGGGAATAAAATAACATTTTGAAGAACTACTGCTTTACAGGGAGAGAGGTTGGAGCTGATAACATAGAAATGTAATTTTCATACTGGAAGAGAAGAAAAAAATGGACATAAAATAAGATGGATTAATATCATTTTTGTAGTGAGGAGAGACAATCCAGGCCTGGAGTAAAGTGGAGGCCTTCCGTTCATATACAGTACAGTACATTAGAATGACAGATATCAGGTAAAGGCCTTGAGAGTTTGAATGATCTCTCCCAGTCTACCTGTTAGGTCTGAAATCTGTTTACAACATGGAAATCATTCAAAATATCCAGACAGTATGGTTAAGATTCAAAATAAAATTGCAGAAAGAGGAAAGCCCTAAGAGAAAGAGCTCTCCTTTCACATGTTTGAGTAAGATGGAGGATGTGTCCTTTGCTAGGTCTGTCTACAACGCGCCTACGGGTCATGGACAAACACGGGACTCTACTGTAGTGACCAGTTTTCTTCTCCTGATCTTCGAGCGTCAAAGGGTGTGCAGACTTTCGTTCAGCCCAGCACTAACCCACCTGATTCAAATCATCAACTAAAAATCAATATCTTGATTAGCTGAATTAGATGTGCTAATAATGGGCTATGGAACAAAATGTCTGTAGCATTGTTGGCCCATTTCCATTGGTTTGTAGCTGAGCCCCCTACTCCCAGTCCAAGCAACTCTGACAGGACAACTGCGGTAGACAGACCCTCCACATGGACTGTGCACGTCGAGAAAGAAACGGTTAGCACTAAAACTGGAAGACTTTAACCTTGCCAAGGACAAACTAGAGTGCTGCTCAGATCTGAGCGACCATTTTCCCATTACTCTGCAGTCTTATCTACTGAAACACAAAAATCCTGTTAAATGGGGCCATTTTCTCATTTGCCTTCAAGGTCATTCTCATGCATGGAGAGCCAGTCATTGTGCTGCTGAGCCTTTGGAGACACAGGGTGTTCTGCTGTAATAAGAGATGGCTCACAGAGTCCAAAAGAACAGTCCAGAGAGAGAAGCTGTCCAGAACCATCGCTGTAGCACAGCGACCGTACAGTAGAAAAACTAGATAAATCAGTTGACCGATATTAGCCTTTAGCAGAAAGATTTGTTTCGCTATTTATTCCACAGATAAAGCATAGATATTATTGTAACGACCCTGGGTTTATAAGCGCGGAAATCGACTCTGCCGCTTGAGCATGCTTTTGCGGCACAGTCGATAGCGCGCTGGAAGGTCATGGGTTCGAGACCTGCTCCCTGCTGTTTCGTTACATTATATGCATAGAATAAACAAATACGTCTGCTCATTTATGGTAACTTTTTTAATGGTCAATGGTTGCCTGAAGAGGGCGCTCTATGAGCTGCTCATTGAACATCATTCAGGCCTAGGTCACAACGTGAGAGAGTAGGCATGGTGGTTAGCCTGTGAGTAGCTTGCCACAGCCAACGTATTTGAATAAGTATATAATCAAAAGTACACTTCACCAAGCAAGCAGCCCTGTCCTCATCACATTCTCACTTAGTTAACGTCAGCTCAGCTATCTGGCCAGCAACGTAGCTCACTTTGCTAGCTAGCAATATATGCTACTTATGTGCAACACTTGTCAAGCGCCAAAGTGAACAATCGTTCTTGATACAAAAATAACACTGTTACTGTCTGGGCCTATTATATTAGCCAGTGGGCTTATTTAGTTTGTTTTCCGAAATCTGCAATCTGCAAAAAGCAGGCCATGTGCTTGCGTTCATGATGAGATAACTCTAGCTAGCTAGCTAGCTAAATGAGAACGTGTGACTAAAACAAGTGCGGCGATCATTTGCCTGCATAAATGTTTTTAGTCATCAGCGCAAGCCATTTGCAGTTGAAAATTACAGCCAATATATTCGTATTGAATAACAGTGATGTAGATATGGTTTCTGTAAGAAAACATTGTCGTAATGAACAGCTAGCTTGTGCTTGTCATATCCTACTCTCATTGCAAGGTTGCCATAAAGTGTTTGTTTACATGACCTCTGACTGTTGTAGACGCTGGTAATCTACTCAAGACAAATGCTGACGCTGACACCTAGCGGTGAGATTAGGAACAGCATGTTACTGCATTTCAATGCTTATTTGTGAACAGTGCAGTTTCAGATTTACTTTGAGACTAAGTTTAATTCATTCAACCTTGTGGTGGTTTAACACAAGCACTTTTGCATACTTCTTATCCACTGCCATAGATAGGGACAACTTAAAAGATTTGTTTAAGAAGGGACACTAAACAAGTTTTACTGTTGTATTTATAGAGGATATAGTTGCTTTTTTGTGGATATCTTAAATAATGTTTACTTTAATATTTTGTTAAGAAATTATAATTTAGAGTATCCGTTAATCCTTTGGAGCACAATTTGTGTAAAAAAAAGTATGTTATTCACATCTAAAAACAATATATTGGGTGATATATCAGTAAATCAGTGACTTTGCCTCCCTCCTATCGTTATCAGACCCAAGAATCCCATATCGATCTAAGCAAAACATATGCATAACAATGAGAGATATAGTAAACCGACAAGCAACACAGAGGAGGTGAGCAGGAGAAGCCAAAGAGTAGTCCCTGTCCTTTGATTGGTCAATTCCAACGGATTGTCCACAACATTGAACAATGTCAGCGCTCTACCTTGGTCAAAGCCAATGATATGTCCTTACATTGACCAATGATCCGCCCCTCCACTGCCTTCTCTACTGAGCCAGAGAGGAAGAGGTGAAGCGATAAGCAGACCGCCTGCCTTTGGGACAATGACTCCCATTGTTAGGTTGGAGACAAGACCATCTTGTCATTATATACAGTATCTCTGACTGAGCCTGAGCTGTGTCAGTGAGTGAGATATATATATATATATATATATATATATATATATCGCCCTGTGTAGTTTGAAAGGCTCAGGAGGAGAAACAGAGGCCGCAGCACTCCATACAGATCTCCAGGCAGTCTGCAGACTCGCAGCACGCATCGATGATCCCACAGTCCATGTCACATGGCAGCTCACAGTCGCCACACTCCTCGGAGGCACAGCAGCAACAGAAACACGCCGAGTCGTCCCCCGCACACGAACCACAGGTGGCACAGTCCAACACGATGTTACACAGAGTCAGGAACTCACAGAACAGACAGGCCAGGATACAGTGAACACAACAGTCTGAGGGAGAGAAGGAGAGTTATTCATATTTATTTGACCTGGTACTTGATTACAATGCATAGTGTTTTGAGAAGAGGGAGAGATGGAAGAGAGAGAGGAGAGGTGGGGTACTACAGTGAGATGGACAGAAGTAGGTAGCTTCTCACCATCCTGTGCCTCTATAGGTATCTGGGAGCTGTTGCTCTTGGAGGAGCTCTTGCTCCTCTTGCTGCTCTGAGAGGTGATGGAGGGGTTGGACTGGAGCTTCTTAGGGTTCTTCAACTCCGATGAGGAACACGAGGAGGAGGAAGAGGCCGCCCTGGGTAGGGAGTTGGGGGCCGGCCGATCATGAAGCCCTCCGTTCCTCACTCCATTGGGGTGAGAGGCATGTGTGTTGGTGGTGTGTGTGCAGTGCGGGGTGTGTGTGTGCGGGGTGTGTGTGTGGGGCTTGGCTCCATTGCGTAGCTGGCTGGTGGGCTGGGTTAGGCAAGGCTGGGTGGGATGTATGGGGGTAGATCGTGTCTGGGGTTGACCTGAGGACAGGAACAAAGAAAAATAAGAAAAACAATTACAATAGTTGCTTTCATTGTAACTGTGGGACACATGGGAAATGTAGTCATTGATACAGCATGCCCCAACGCTTCCTGGGAAGGGCCATGTGTACTGTGCTGACTTCTGACCCTGCTCATCTAGACGCTTACACAACAAACCCCAGACACTCTACGCTCCTCCTCGCCGCTTTTTCTCCTTTCCTCTCTTCTCCTCCCCTCCTCTCCTCTCTTCTCCTCCCCTCCTCTCCCCTCTCCTCCTGCCCTGTCCTCCCCTCTCACTGCCAGGGCTGAAACACAAGTTGGTGGGAGAAACTTTTCTTGGACAGCACATCATTTCAGATAATCCCCTTAAGAAATAGGCCTAAACTTGGGCCAGCTCAATCCAGTTTGACAAACTCAAGAATCTATTAAAATAATTTACCAAGGACAATTGGTGCTTCATGGTCTCCTAATGCCAGCTGCACATTGCTAGGTGCACCATACATTGATATGTAACTCGTGACTATGATGCGTATCTGGTTGCTTGTTTTAAGTCTTTGATTTATGTGGACAGAGAGGCTGAAATGGCCTGGTTCTCTCTCTTCACAGTATGAAATGTAGGCTACACACATTTACGCATATATATACGCACGCACACGCACACACGCACACACACTCAGACAGCCTCAGCCCAGGCTCAGGGTGTTTACAACCTACAAACCCTGTACTGTTCCTCCTCTAAGTCAGACCAGGGTTGATCTTGGCTGGCCAACATATTTTACTCTGAGCACCACAAAATACTAATTACACTGAGAGAAAGAACAACGTGGTGAAAAGCAGACCTCCTCTGCCAAACCAAACAGAGGCCCTGAAAAAGAGAGAGGGCTAAAATGGAACCATGGTTGTGATATATTATGATAAAATTTAATACCATCCTATCGAGGCTCTAAATATTTTCTAGACCTGAACACACAGATGGAGAGAGGTGTAACATCCCAGGGTAGAATACCACTACAGGATGTCCTGAGAGAAACACTCACAGACACACACATACCGGGGGCTGAGATGCAGTGAAACAACATTAGATAATCGTTCAGAGACAGATAACCATGCTAGGACTGATGTGATTGGCCTGGCCAGGTTCACACCACCAATCGAGTGTGATTCAGCATTTTTTAACCTCACTCCAGATGTCTGGCAGTGAGGAGGGGGGCAGCAGTCACAGGGAAACATATCTTTCTCTTCTAAAGAATAGCAAAAGTCAATACCTGCTCGGCTGCATTGTCTCCTTTCTTACCCTTTTCCCTCTCTTTTTGTCTCACCCTCTCTCTTTCCCCCGGTCTCTCAATTTAACCACTCATATTTCCAAAATTACAGTACAATACAGTATAAGGGTTTGGTTTTGTCGAGAGAAGAGAGAGAACACACACACGCAATTACAGAGCCAAAATTGCAGCCACCAACCCTAGTCATAGTCAATTTTAGTGAAACCACACAGAGCGATGCCAGGCTTTTACCCCACATCTCTCTGCTACTGTAGTCATTCTCTATGTGGTACATGTCTGGTTAACAATTCCTTTGGTTGGGAAAGACAACAGCAGCAGGAACACAATATTGTTTGTTTTTCTGAATTCCATTGGATTTAAAAAATATATATTGTTGGAAATGGAGAGAGGAGTAACATCACACTGAACAGAGTCAAATATCTGGATATTATTTAGAGTGGTATGAGAGTTCATTCAACCTTCTCCCTTTGCATGTGTGTTGTCAGTCGGTTTGGAGTGTGTGTGTGTGTGTGTGCGCGCGCGTGTGTGTGTGTGTGTGTGCACAAAAAGGCTGGTTGCATGGGCATCTGGCAGACAGAAAGACAGACAAACTGAGTTTCAGAGAGGTCATGACTATGTACACATACGAACGCACAAATGCGCACACACACACACACACATAGAGTGAGAGAGGGGGGGGGGGGGGTGTTTGTGAGATAGAGATGCAGAGGAGAGTGTGTGTGAGGGAGGGTGAGAGAGATCTGCTCTACGGATATACACCCCTTAGCTTTGACTCTCGTCTATTTTGGTTTAGGAGTGATGTAAGGGCGTGCCACAGAAACACAATGATTCAGCAGTTCATAGTTAAAAATAAGAACAAATAAACAGCTAAATGACTGTGGGCTTAATATGATGAGACTGGCACACCACAGACTGAAGGAGAACAGAGGGGGAGGAAGAGCAGAGAGAGGGAGAAGTGGGGTGAGACTGAGGATAGGAGATATTTTACTGTGCAAAAGTGTTAGACCAGCCTAGGCCTGAAAGTGTAGGACCAGCCTAGACCTGAAAGTGTAGGACCAGCCTAGGCCTGAAAATGTAGAACCAGTATAGGACTGAAAGTGTAGGACCAACCTAGGACTGAAAGTGTAGGACCAGCCTAGGACTGAAAGTGTAGGACCAGCATCGGCCTGAAAGTGTAGGACCAGCATGGGCCTGAAAGTGTAGGACCAGCATGGGCCTGAAAGTGTAGGACCAGCATAGGACTAAAAGTGTAGGACCAGCATGGGCCTGAAAGTGTAGGACCGGCATAGGACTGAAAGTGTAGGAGCAGCATAGGTCTGAAAGTGTAGGACCAGCCTAGACCTGAAAATGTAGGAGAGAGAGAGACAGCTGACAGCGAGAGCTGAGAGAGAGCTGAGAGACAGCTGAGAAAGAGAGACAGTTGAGTTATTATTATTATTTATTATTATTTATTGTTGAATGTATGGTTATTTTGACACTTGGTTATTGTTGTTACTGTTGTCCCGTTGACAATTTTGATTCTCATTTTTATAAGCTTTGGCAATATGCACAGTGGGGCAAAAAAGTATTTTGTCAGCCACCAATTGTGCAAGTTCTCCCACTTAAAAAGATGAGAGGCCTGTAATTTTCATCATATGTACACTTCAACTATGACAGAGGTCTGTGAGAGCCAGAAATCTTGCTTGTTTGTAGGTGACCAAATACTTATTTTCCACCATAATTTGCAAATAAATTCGTTAAAAATCCTACAATGTGATTTTCAGGATTTTTTTCTTCTCATTTTGTCTGTCATAGTTGAATGACTATGATGACAATTACAGGCCTCTCATATTTTTAAGTGGGAGAACTTGCACAATTGGTGGCTGACTAAATACTTTTTTGCCCCACTGTACATTGTTACTCATGCCAGTAAAGCAAATCGAATTGAATTGAGAGCTGAGAGAGCTGAGGGAGAGAGAGAGCTGAGAGCGAGAGACAGCTGAGAGAGAGAGACAGCTGAGAGAGAGAGCTGAGAGACAGCTGAGAGAGAGAGACAGCTGAGAGACAGCTGAGAGAGAGACAGCTGAGAGAGAGAGAGAGCTGAGAGACAGCTGAGAGAGAGAGAGCTGAGAGAGTGAAAGGCCCAGTGTAGGCCCAGCCTGTTGCCTGTAGCGATGGGAGTGTGGTATGTCTGGCTTGAGAGAGTGTGACTCACAGTCTGCTGACAGCTCACCCCCCCCCCTACCTTCTCTCTCTCTAAATTCCTCCATCCGCTCACCTCCCATTACCCTACAGACAGCCAACCTTTCTTCTCACCTCCTCCCCCTCTCTCTAAATCGCTCTCCTCCCACTCCCTCCCCATCATCTCTCCTTCCATCAGCCTCCTCCCAAGACACTGGCCTCCAGCGAAAGGCTATGATTACTGCTGATCACTGCACCCCTCTATCTTTCCAACCTCCCTCCTCCCCTCTTCCTCTCCTACCTCTCTCTTTCCTCCCTTTTCCTCTCCTTCCCCTTGCCCCCTCCCTCCGTCAGTGACTCAGCAGTCTGAGCAGTAGACAGTAAACAGAGTGCTGTTTGTGCCAGCTAAGCTGCTCAGACCAGGCCATCTGAACTAGATCAGCGCTGTGAGGTTCAAATCAAATCACAATTTTATTTGTCACATACACATGGTTAGCAGATGTTAATGCGAGTGTAGCAAAATGCTTGTGCTTCTAGTTCCGACAATGCAGTAATATCCAACGAGTAAACTAACCTAACAATTTCACAACAACTACCTTATACACACAAGTATATATATAGGAATGAATAAGAATATGTACATAAAAAAATATATGAATGAGTGATGGTATAGAACGGCATAGGCAAGATGCCGTAGATGGTATAGAGTACAGTATATACATATGAAAGTGGCATTGTTTAAAGTGGCTAGTGATACATTTATTACATCAAGATGGCAAGATGCAGTAGAGGGTATAGAGTACAGTATATGCATATGAGATGAGTAATGTAGGGTATGTAAACATTATATGAAGTGGCATTGTTTAAAGTGGCTAGTGATACATTTATTACATCCATTTTTCCATTATTAAAGTGGCTGGAGTTGAGTCAGTGTGTTGGCAGCAGCCACTCAGTGTTAGTGATGGCTGTTTAACAGTCTGATAGCCTTGAGATAGAAGCTGTTTTTCAGTCTCTCTGTCCCTGCTTTGATGCACCTGTACTGACCTCGCCTTCTGGATGATAGCGGGGTGAACAGGCAGTGGCTCGGGTGGTTGTTGTCCTTGATGATCTTTTTGGCCTTCCTGTAACATCGGGTGGTGTAGGTGTCCTGGAGGGCAGGTAGTTTGCCCCCGGTGATGCGTTGTGCAGACCTCACTACCCTCTGGAGAGCCTTATGGTTATGGGCAGAGCAGTTGCCGTACCAGGTGGTGATACAGCCCGACAGGATGCTCTTGATTGTGCATCTGTAAAAGTTTGTGAGTGCTTTTGGTGACAAGCCGAATTTCTTCAGCCTCCTGAGGTTGAAGAGGTGCTGCTGCGCCTTCTTCACCACACTGTCTGTGTGGGTGGACCATTTCAGTTTGTCCGTGATGTGTACGCCAAGGAACTTAAAACTTTCTACCCTCTCCACTGCTGTCCCGTCGATGTGGATAGGGTGGTGCTCCCTCTGCTGTTTCCTGAAGTCCACGATTATCTGAATATGTCTGTAAACACACCAGCCAGCTGGTCTCCACATGCTCTGAGGACGTGGCTGGGATGCCGTCTGCGCCTGCAGCCTTGCGAGGGTTGACACATTTAAATGTTTTACTCACGTCGGCTGCAGTGAAGGAGAGCCCTCACGTTTTGGTAGTGGGCCGTGTCAGTGGCACTGTATTGTTCTCAAAGCGAGCAAAGAAGTTGTTTAGTCTGTCTGGGAGCAAGACATCCTGGTCCGCGACGGGGCTGGTTTTCCTTTTATAGTCCGTGATTGACTGTAGACCCTGCCACATACCTCTCGTGTCTGAGCCATTGAATATCGACTCTACTTTGTCTCTATACTGACACTTAGCTTGTTTGATTGCCTTGCGGAGGGAATAGCTACACTGTTTGTACTCGGTCATGTTTCCGGTCACCTTTCTCTGATTAAAAGCAGTGGTTCGCATTTTCAGTTTTGCACGAATGCTGCCATCAATCCACGGTTTCTGGTTGGGGAATGTTTTAATAGACACTGTGGGTATGACATCGCTGATGCACTTGCTAATAAACCCGCTCACCGAATCAGCATATTCATCAATGTTGTTGTTCGATGCAATGCGGAACATATCCCAGTACACGTGATCGAAGCAATCTTGAAGCGTGGAATCCGATTGGTCGGACCAGCGTTGGACAGACCTGAGCGCAGGAGCTTCCTGTTTTAGTTTCTGTCTATAGGCTGGGAGCAACAAAATGGAGTCATGGTCAGCTTTTCCTGGACCATTGTGCTCCCTTCCTACATTTAAAACAGGAACACCAGAGTGACACCTAGCACCTTGACCAGGGATCACAGCTAATCACAATTTAGGGCTTTACAATGGTAGGTACTGTCACCTTGTCCTTCCACTGTCACCTTATTCACCTATGTCACCAAAAACAATGTGACCCCATAATCCAATGTCTGATTCAGCTCATTTCAATCACAATCCATAGGGATGGGCAATCTAATCTCGGAATAGCAAAGTGTGGTATTCCTAAAGGGTGGAATTCTTAAAGAAGTGCAGCCTATTTCCCTAAGTAGAGTGTTGTGAGTGTGAAACGAAGGCTGAGCGAGGCAGGATGAACAGTGATTTAGGATAAAAGCTCTACTTAACTGGGAGATTGTGGTAAAAACAGGGATTTTTTTTTAATTAATTTATATTTGACCTTTATTTAAGCAAGTCAGTTAAGTACAAATTCTTATTTTCAATGACGGCCTAGGAACAGTGGGTGCCTGTTCAGAGGCAGAATGACCTTGTCAGCTCAGGGATATGAACTTGCAAACTTTTGGTTACTAGTCCAACGCTCTAACCACTAGGCTACCCTGCCACGAATTAAGGAAGTGGGAGAGAGGAGAGAAGGAAAGGGAAACATGAAAGTTAACACAGAGGAGAGAAGGAAAGGGAAACATGACAGTTAACACAGAGGAGAGAAGGAAAGGGAAACATGAAAGTTAACACAGAGGAGAGTGGGAAGGGAAACATGAAAGTTAACACAGAGGAGAGAAGGAAAGGGAAACATGAAAGTTAACACAGAGGAGAGAAGGAAAGGGAAACATGACAGTTAACACAGAGGAGAGAAGGAAAGGGAAACATGAAAGTTAACACAGAGGAGAGTGGGAAGGGAAACATGAAAGTTAACACAGAGGAGAGAAGGAAAGGGAAACATGAAAGTTAACACAGAGGAGAGAAGGAAAGGGAAACATGAAAGTTAATACAGAGGAGAGTGGGAAGGGGAAACATGAAAGTTAACACAGAGGAGAGAAGGAAAGGGAAACATGAAAGTTAACACAGAGGAGAGAAGGAAAGGGAAACATGAAAGTTAACACAGAGGAGAGTGGGAAGGGAAACATGAAAGTTAATACAAAGGAGAGAAGGAAAGGGAAACATGAAAGTTAACACAGAGGAGAGAAGGAAAGGGAAACATGAAAGTTAATACAGAGGAGAGTGGGAAGGGGAAACATGAAAGTTAACACATAGGAGAGTGGGAAGGGGAAAGAATGGGTCAGAGGTTAAGTTGGGGTTCACTGTCGGTGACAAATGGTCTCCTTCAACAGAAATGATGTACTCTTTCCAGGCCCTTTGTGTGTGTGTGCGTGTGTGTCACCTTCAGGTCCGACGCCTCCAGGATAAAGAGGAGGATGAGGAAGAGGAGAGATTCATCACAGACTGGTGTGTAATTAAAGGCACTGTGTCACGATCTTGTTACATTTCACACTGGCAACACGCTAACCCAGTTCACATCCCCTTTAATGATCCCAGCATCATACGTACCTCACCAAACTGCCAACTCAGCCTTTCCATGGCAGTATTGTGTGTGCGTGATTGTACGCCTTACAAAGCTAAAAACTAAATATTGCTATTGTCTGTATGGAGTGTTTTCTGACTGAAGTTGTACAAATTGAGTCATGAATCCCATCTCTGTGTTTCATTGTGGTGCCAGAGAAAGTGAGTGAGGGAGTGTGACTGAGGGGTCTGACAGTGTTAGCAGTGTGGTTAAGGTTAGGGTTAAAGTTAAAATCCGATTTTAAGAAGAGAAACTGTATAAATAGGCAGGGTTTATTAGTTTGTGGCTGTGGTAACTAGTGACGACCACCTGTAGGAGCAGAAGAAGAACTGAGGTTTGGATGGAAACAGAAGGTCCCCAAAGTAAAGATCAGTCAAGAGTCAGACAGCCTTTCACCCAGTTACCAACCCCCAAACACACACCGCTCCTCCCACATTCTCATTGAAAATAAGAATTTGTTCTTAACTGACTTGCCTAGTAAAATAAAGGTACAATTTTAAAAAATATTTTAAAAATGACTAACAGAGCTTATTTTAAGACTCCCATAAAAACAGGAGAGCCCAAAGGAGGATTTATCATGAGTTAGAATAGTGTAACCAGCACTCACTTATTCAGAGCTTTTTACTGGCAGTCTGAATAGGACTGTGACGTAGGCTTAAGCCACTGACCGTGTCAATGACGTGTATCAACTATGAGGCTGCTTTATTGAATCAATGTGCCTGAGAAACAGAAACACACTACCCAACTACCAAAGAGAATAGCATACACACATGTGGCACCACACACACAACAGCACACACACTCTAACAGCTCACTCTGCACATTGTTCTCAGACAGCTTGTCAGAGGCCCAGCGCCAGACACATGCTACAAGCATGATGTCATCACTGCGAGACAGAGCATCTGGGCTGCAGAATGCAATCTACACATGTCCTTTACATCATGACATCATCACGCACACACAAACCATAGTCATCTAGTAGCAGCAAGAGCCACTATTTCATATTTCATAATCAGTGTACCGGCCATAGACAAACTCTCTCTCTCTTTATTGATGTGGTTGAGGCAGAGTGAGGGGGTCTATAAAGTTAGTCACAGTGTTCCTGTAGGGTGCTGATGATACAACTGTACAACTTCCAAATGTATGCACACACTCACACACAAACATGCACACGCAGCACGAGCCCCACACACACACAAGCCATCTGCATCAACAGAGAAAACCAGACGTAACAGCGGGAGGATGGGAGGGGTGAGGGAAGGATGAAGGGAGGATGAGAGGGAGGGAGGTAGAGTTGGATTCAGTTGCTTGCAGATGCTGATCTTAGGTCAGTTTTACATTGTCTCTCTAATGATTAAGGTTGGGATTTGGGGAGGGAACGATGTACCTACGGCCAACATTTAACTGGAGCAGGAGGAAAGTTGGAAGGAGAGAGGTATATGGGAATGGAAGAAGGGAGGTACAGGGGGATGAGGAAGGTATAGGGGGATAAGGGAGGTATAGAGGGTGGAGAGAGGTACAGGGGGATGAGGAAGGTATAGGGGGTGGAGGGAGATATAGGGGGTGGAGGGAGGTATAGAGGGTGGAGGGAGGTACAGGGGGATGAGGAAGGTATAGGGGGTGGAGGGAGGTATAGGGGGATGAGGAAGGGATAGGGGGATAAGGGAGGTATAGGGGGTGGAGGGAGGTATAGGGGGTGGAGGGAGGTATAGGGGGATGAGGAAGGGATAGGGGGATGAGGAAGGGATAGGGGGTGGAGGGAGAAAGAGATAGGGGAATGGAAAAAGGGGAATGGAAGAAGGGAGGTACAGGGGATGGAAGGAGGGAGATATAGGGGAATGGAGGGAGGTATAGGAAAATGGAGGGAGGTATAGGGGGTGGAGGGAGGTATAGGTGGATGAGGAAGGGATAGGGGGATAAGGGAGGTATAGGGGGTGGAGGGAGGTATAGAGGGATAAGGAAGGTATAGGGGGTGGAGGGAGGTATAGGGGGTGGAGGGAGGTATAGGGGGATGAGGAAGGCATAGGGGTGGAGGGAGAAAGAGATAGGGGAATGGAAAAAGGGGAATGGAAGAAGGGAGGTACAGGGGATGGAAGGAGGGAGATATAGGGGAATGGAGGGAGGTATAGGGGAATGGAGGGAGGTATAGGGGGTGGAGGGAGGTATAGGGGGATGAGGAAGGGATAGGGGGATGAGGAAGGTATAGGGGGATAAGGGAGGTATAGGGGGATAAGGGAGGTATAGGGTGTGGAGGGAGAAAGAGATAGGGGAAAGGAAGAAGAGGAATGGAAGAAGGGAGGTACAGGGGATGGAAGGAGGGAGATATAGGGGAATGGAGGGAGGTATAGGGGAATGGAAGGAAGGAGGGAGGTACAGGGGATGGAGGGAGGTATAGGGGGATGGAAGGAGGGAGGTATAGAGGAATGGAAGAAAGGAGGTACAGGGGATGGAGGGAGGTATAGGGGGATGGAAGGAGGGAGATATAGGGGAATGGAGGGAGGTATAGGGGATTGGAGGTATAGGGGAATGGAGGGAGGGAGTTATAGGGGGATGGAGGGAGGTATAGGGGATTGGAGGTATAGGGGAATGGAGGGAAGGAGGTATAGGGGGATGGAGGGAGGGAGGTATAGGGGGATGGAGGGAGTTATAGGGGGATGGAGGGAGGTATAGGGGGATGGAGGGAGGTATAGGGGGATGGAGGGAGGTATAGGGGGATGGAGGGAGGTATAGGGGGATGGAGGGAGGTATAGGGGGATGTAGGGAGGTATAGGGGGATGGAGGGAGGTATAGGGGAATGGAGGGAGGGAGGTATAGGGGATTGGAAGAAAGGAGGTACAGGGGATGGAGGGAGGTATAGGGGGATGGAAGGAGGGAGATATAGGGGAATGGAGGGAGGTATAGGGGATTGGAGGTATAGGGGAATGGAGGGAGGGAGTTATAGGGGGATGGAGGGAGGTATAGGGAGATGGAGGGAGGTATAGGGGATGGAGTGAGGTATAGGGAGGTATAGGGAGGTATAGGGAGATGGAAGGAGGGAGGTATAGAGGGATGGAGGGATGTATTGGGGAATGGTGGGAGGTATAGGGAGATGGAGGGAGGTATAGGGAGATGGAGGGAGGTATAGGGAGATGGAGGGAGGTATAGGGCAATGGTGGGAGGTATAGGGCAATGGTGGGAGGTATAGGGGAATGGTGGGAGGTATGGGGAGATGGAAGGAGGTATAGGGGAATGGTGGGAGGTATGGGGAAATGGAGGGAGGTATCAGGGAATGGATGTAGTTATATGGAATGGAGGGAGGTATAAAGGGGATGGAGGTATAGGGATGATAGAGGGAGGGATAGGGAAATGGCAGGTGAAAGAGGGGGTCTGGGTGAGATGGGGCTTGTACATGTTGTCTGTAGTTGGTTAACTCTTGTGGTAGCAGCACAGGGTATGGAGCTGGGCGGCAGCACAGGGTAAGGAGCTGGGCAGCAGCACAGGGTATGGAGCTGGGCAGCAGCACAGGTTATGGAGCTGGGCAGCAGCACAGGGTAAGGAGCTGGGCAGCAGCACAGGGTATGTACTGGGCATCAGCACAGGGTAAGGAGCTGGGCAGCAGCACAGGGTATGGAGCTGGGCATCAGCACAGGGTAAGGAGCTGGGCAGCAGCACAGGGTAAGGAGCTGGGCAGCAGCACAGGGTAAGGAGCTGGGCAGCAGCACAGGGTAAGGAGCTGGGCAGCAGCACAGGGTATGTACTGGGCATCAGCACAGGGTAAGGAGCTGGGCAGCAGCACAGGGTAAGGAGCTGGGCAGCAGCACAGGGTAAGGAGCTGGGCAGCAGCACAGGGTATGGAGCTGGGCAGCAGCACAGGGTAAGGAGCTGGGCAGCAGCACAGGGTAAGGAGCTGGGCAGCAGCACAGGGTAAGGAGCTGGGCAGCAGCACAGGGTATGGAGCTGGGCAGCAGCACAGGGTAAGGAGCTGGGCAGCAGCACAGGGTAAGGAGCTGGGCAGCAGCACAGGGTAAGGAGCTGGGCAGCAGCACAGGGTATGGAGCTGGGCAGCAGCACAGGGTAAGGAGCTGGGCAGCAGCACAGGGTAAGGAGCTGGGCAGCAGCACAGGGTATGGAGCTGGGCAGCAGCACAGGGTATGTACTGGGCATCAGCACAGGGTATGTACTGGGCATCAGCACAGGGTATGGAACTGGGCAGCAGCACAGGGTATGTACTGGGCAGCAGCACAGGGTATGGAGCTGGTTTTATGGAGGACATAACATAAAAGAGAGAATAATGTTGGATCCAGACCTACACTTACACACACACCCCAGACCCAGACACCCCAGACACACCAGACCCAGACACCCCAGACCCAGACACCCCAGACCCAGACACCCCAGACCCACACACACCCCAGACCCAGACACACATACCAGACCCACACACACCCCAGACCCAGACACCCCAGACCCAGACCCAGACACCCCAGACACACACACACCCAAGACCCAGACACCCCAGACCCAGACACCCTAGACCCAGACACCCCAGACCCAGACACACCCTAGACCCAGACACCCCAGACCCAGACACACCCTAGACCCAGACACCCCAGACCCACACACACCCCAGACCAAGACACACCCCAGACCCAGACACCCCAGACCCAGAGAGGTGTTTCATTTGGTTGTAGCATGTGGCGTGTTGCGTGTAGACACTTGTTCTGCAGCAATTCGGAACCTAGCCCACTTAACTCCCTCTGTTGACATTTCCATTCAGAGGCGTGTGTATGTGAGTGTGTATCTGACCTATTTCTTGGGGCTGTGTGTGTTCATTCAGGGTCGAGACAGTGTGACTCACAACACCAGTGGAACCCAAACATTTAGTGTGCGTGATTGTGTGTGTGTGTGTGTGTGTGTGTGTGCGAGATATATGTGTCTCTCCCAGATAATGGTCTTGCTAGGTGTGGTCAGAGAGAGAGAGAGAGAGAGGAAGGACATACACATTCACAAAACCCTTATGAAGACGACAAACAAAAAAAGCTATGAACTGTTATACTTGAATTCTTCTAAAGTTAATGAATGTCTCCTCAAGTTGCTGAGAACAACTGAAACAGCAATATTTTGTTACTGACTGAAGCTATGTTGTTTGGCCTTTGGTAGAGTTGCCAATGTACAGTGCTCTTAAGCCTGGTTCACACTGGAGGCCTTAATGCTCAAATTAGTTTTGTTTTTCAAATCCGTTTTGGAATATTGACTGTCCAAACAGCAAGTTACAAATGACCAAATCGGATTTGTGCATGTTTAGACATCAGTCATTTGCTGACATGGCTACTCTAGTTGTCATAGTAACAACGGGTGTGTGCGCAGTGGTGTAGTCTGATTGGTGGTGTAGCAGGCTAAGGTGACAACAATACCTGCCATGGATGAATTTACAAAATCATCGTATGAGAAGACTTTTAAAGCCTCAAAGAACAAGATGATCCAACTTTAAAAACAAGTCCTTTTTGGCTAGCCACAGCAGACAACTAGATAGTTAGGTCGCCATTTTGCTTTCTAGCACATTCACTCATTTGTCTTTAAACAATCGACAAGTTACCACATGTTATTGTCAAACTTTCAGAGTAGCTAGCAAGCACCTAGATATGTCAAATGTACATTGAAGTCATTTAGCAGAGGCTCTTACCCAGATCGACTCATAGGAGCGATTAGAGTTAAGTGCCTCGCTCAAGGATACATTGACAGATTTTCCCCCTAGTTGGTTCGGGGATTCAAACTAGTGACCTTTCGGTTACTGGCCCAAAACTTTCAACTATTAAGCCCTAACAGTCTAAAAACCACTTGAAAGCAAATAAATCAGATTTGACCATTCAGACACAAGTCACATAGCCAGGGATCAGATTGGTATACAATCCCATGTGCTTTTTGGCTGTTCAGACTCCAGGAAAAAGAACAGATTCGAATCAGATATGCATTTTTGGGGGGATTTGAGTCACTTCAAATTGCTCATGTGAACACGGCTTAAGACTACCACATATAACAAACAAACGTGGACAACTAGGCTCCACAGCTAATTGATCGCTTCAGTGAATGCCTAAATTCAACACACCTGGTTTCCCAGGTCAGTTAAATGAAGAACATAAAGTGTCTGCAGCCCTCCAGGACCAGGGTTGCCTACGCCTGATCTACTGATGTCTCCCAGCTATTCACTGGATGGAACACTGGATGGAACACAGACTGTACAATTACTCATCTGGCTCAAACAGACTGAGTGAGAGCATCATTGTGTATGTGTGTGTATGTGTGTTTGTGTGTGTGTGTGTGTGTGTGTGTGTGTGCATCTGGAGACAGTAAAATCCAACCCGGTGGGAATGTTTAAGGGTCTATGTGTATGCCTGTGAAACCTGCAGTGTTTGTGTATGTGAGGACACACACACTGCATTAAATGTATGTGAGATTACGTGTTTTATATGTCCTTACTGGAGCCAGGCGGTCTATGATGAAGCTGTAATTATGCAGGACTACACACACACACGCTTCTGAGAGGTGCAGACTCATTCCTGGGCAAATGGGAGACAGCTGGGTTTGATCTGCCATCCGAGAGACAGACACAGACACACACACACAGTGAAAGGCCTCAACCACCCCTTCCCTGCTTATTTATTCTAACCGCTGTCTTTCTATTCTCTACCCGTCCTCTCTTTCCTGTCCTGTCTGGTCCCCCCCCCCCTCACCCCTCAGTTCGGTTTCTCACTTTCTCACTCTTCTCTCCCAACTTCCTCTTCCTCCTCCTCTCTCTCCCTCAGTGCCATATCGTGGGTGGGGGTCAGATATATACTTTTTAATTCCCTGAACAGTCAGACTCTGCCTGCTAAGTGTGACCACAGCACAGCAGCAGTTCTGACCTACTGCAGCTCTATTCACCATTCATTATCCCTTTCACTGCTCTAGTTCTCACGAGACACACAATCCACACACCCAAACTTCCATGGACCAGGTCTTGTTGCCCTCTCTCTCATCTGGACCCTAACACTCCTATTCTGATCAGAAACACACAGGAAAGGTGAAACACATTGGACTACATTAGAGTTAGACAGATGCTGTTAAAACAGATACTCGGAGTATGTGTTTGTGGGTAGAGCGAACAGAGGGCTGTATCTTTAAACAACCCAATTCTGAGTTGTCTCTAGTACAGACTACAGTTGTTTCTCTGTGGTTTGTAAAAAACCAAGGTGTCTTGCTAGCTGTTATTTTAAACTTTTTTAACAGTGTATTTAAATCCCTCAAACTGCCGTTGAGAGGGCTCTATAAGCCATCTTTAAGACTACTGTAAAGTTCCGCTTTTACAGAAAAGATGGGTGCCTTTGTCCGTAACCACAGGTTGCAGTATATATATCAAAGAAAATATTAAAGCCATCCAAACAACATGCTAGGGTAAATAGGGAAAGTGGTCTTGCTCTGATGAAGAGGCTCTGTGTGTGTGTGTGTGTGTGTGTGTGTGTGTGTGTGTGTGTGTGTGTGTGTGTGTGTGTGTGTGTGTGTGTGTGTGTGTGTGTGTGTGTGTGTGTGTGTGTGTGTGTGTGTGTGTGTCAAATAAAATAAAATTGTATTCGTCACTTGCGCTGGTGTAGACTTTACCATGAAATACTTACTTTTCGAACCCTTTCCCTACAATGCAGAGTTAAAAATTGTTTAAAAAAATTGTAACACAATAAAATAACAATAATGAGGCGATATACAAGGAGTACCGGTACTAAGTCAATGTGCAGGGGTACGAGATACTGTAGTTGACATAATTGAGGTAATATGGATATGTAGGTAGGGCTAAAAGTGACTAGGTAATCAGGATAGATAATAAACAGAGTAGCAGCAGCGTGTGTGCAGAGTGTGAAAGTGTGTATGTGCGTGAGTGTGTGTGTCGTCAATATGCATGTGTGTGTGTGAGTGAATGTAGTGTGTGTGTATGTGTTGGAGTGTCAGTGCACTATGTGTGAGTGTGTGGGTAGAGTCCAGTCAGTGTGCATAGAGTCAGTGTGAGTAAAAATGTAATGCAATAGTCCAGGTGGCCATTTGAGGTGGCCTGTTCAGGTGTCTTATGGCCTGGGGGTAGAAGCTGTTCAGGTGTCTTATGGCCTGGGGGTAGAAGCTGTTCAGGTGTCTTATGGCCTGGGGGTAGAAGCTGTTCAGGTGTCTTATGGACTGGGGGTAGAAGCTGTTCAGGTGTCTTATGTCCTGTGGGTAGAAGCTGTTCAGGTGTCTTATGGCCTGGGGGTTGAAGCTGTTAAGGTGTCTTATGGCCTGGGGGTAGAAGCTGTTCAGGTGTCTTATGGCCTGGGGGTAGAAGCTGTTCAGGTGTCTTATGGCCTGGGTGTAGAAGCTGTTCAGGTGTCTTATGGCCTGGGGGTAGAAGCTGTTCAGGTGTCTTATGGCCTGGGGGTAGAAGCTGTTCAGGTGTCTTATGGCCTGTGGGTAGAAGCTGTTCAGGTGTCTTATGGCCTGGGTGTAGAAGCTGTTCAGGTGTCTTATGGCCTGGGGGTAGAAGCTGTTCAGGTGTCTTATGGCCTGGGGGTAGAAGCTGTTCAGGTGTCTTATGGCCTGGGTGTAGAAGCTGTTCAGGTGTCTTATGGCCTGGGGGTAGAAGCTGTTCAGGTGTCTTATGGCCTGTGGGTAGAAGCTGTTCAGGTGTCTTATGGCCTGGGGGTAGAAGCTGTTCAGGTGTCTTATGGCCTGGGGGTAGAAGCTGTTCAGGTGTCTTATGGCCTGGGGGTAGAAGCTGTTCAGGTGTCTTATGGCCTGGGTGTAGAAGCTGTTCAGGTGTCTTATGGCCTGGGGGTAGAAGCTGTTCAGGTGTCTTATGGCCTGGGTGTAGAAGCTGTTCAGGTGTCTTATGGCCTGGGGGTAGAAGCTGTTCAGGTGTCTTATGGCCTGGGGGTAGAAGCTATTCAGGTGTCTTTTGGTCCCAGACTTGGCACTCCGGTACCGCTTGCCGTGTGGTAACAGAGTGTACATTCTCTGGCTTGGGTGGCTAGGGTCTTTGACAATTTTCCAAGCTTTCCTCTGACACCGCCTGGTATAGAGGTCCTGGATGGCTTGGAGCTCGGACCCAGTTATGTAGTGGGCCGTCCGCACCACTCCTTGTAGCGCCATGCGATCTAGGGTGGTTCAGTTCATACCAAGCCATGCCAAATCTTTTCAATCTCCTGAGGAGGAAGAGGCTCTGTCGTCCCTTATTCACCACTGTGCTGGTGTGAGAGGATCATGTTAAGTCCTTGGTGATGTGGACACTGAGGAACTTGATACTCTCGACCCCCTCCGCTACAGCCCTGTCAATGTGGATAGCGGTGTGCTCGCCCTTTCATTTCCTGTAGTCCACAATCAGCTCCTTTGTCTTGTTGAGGGAGAGGTTGTTGTCATGGCACCACACTGCCAGGTCTCTGACCTCCTCCCTATATGCTGTCTCCTCATCGTCGGTGATCAGGCCTACCACTGTCGTGTCGTCAGAAAACTCGTTGTGCATGGCCAAATAGTCGTGGGTGAACAGGGAGTACAGGAGGAGACTAAGCACACTCGTAAGGGCCCCCCGTGTTGACGGTCAGCATGGCAGAGATGTTGTTGCCTACCCTCACCACCTGGTGGCGGCCCGTCAGAAAGTCCAGGATCCAGTTGCAGAGGAAGGTATTCAGTCCCAGGGTCCCGAGCTTGGTGATGAGCTTGGAGGGGACTATGGTATTGTATGCTAAGCTGTAGTCACATAGACATTCCTCTTGTCCAGGTGGAAGAGAGCAGTGTGGATTGCAATAGAGATGGCTTCATCTGTCGATCTGTTGGGGCAGTATTCGAATTGGATGGTGTTGAGGTGTGCCATGACCAGCCTTTCAAAGCATTTCACGGTTATAGATGTGGGTGCTACTGGACGATAGTATATTGACAGTGATATGTGGTTGTCTCACCTAGTCATTTTAAAATGAATGCACAAAATGTAAGTCGTTCTGGATAAGAGCATCTGCTAAATGACTCAAATGTTTTACACGTGTATGATTTGCACATTAATTGATAAAATGTTTAGTTCTTTGTTCCATTTGACTGTGTAAAACTTGGCAGTACTACTTATTTCTCTGAGAGTGAGGCGGATAAAGTGCCTTCAGAAAGTATTCACACCCCTTGACTTTTTCCACATTTTGTTGTGTTACAGCCTGAATTTAAAATGGATTAAATTGAGATTTTGAGTCACTGGCCTACACACAATACTCCATGTTAAAGTGGAATTATACTGTTAGATCACCAGGCTCCTCGCCAGTAGGCTACACACCGTTGTTTGAGTTGAGCGCCACAGTGGTGCACATTATAGACTGTTTCATTTCTTTAATCTGAACATCAGCGCTGTCAGCAACAATCATCCATGTCAGTTCAGTTCACACAGCGTAACACTGAAAATAATCATTTATTTGGGAATATATTTTGTAAAACAGACACGCTTCTGTATTCGGTTATGAACGTTTGTGTGACCACTATGCTCAGAACAGGTGTGTCGACCAATTGTGTAGCTGGTCTGCACCCAAAAAGGAGATTCAAGGTTTCGTTATAGTATTCATTTCATTCAGGGGCAGGTAGATAGACAAACGTTTTGCCCTTCGTCAGTATGGTTAGCGTCTCCTCTGAAGGAAAGCTTCTTTATTGTGAACTCGTTAAGGGTAACGACATACAGGTGTGTTCATGTGTGAGCTCCTGGAACAGACACACGTCAATAATGCATCCTCCACATGTACAATACATCCTCTAATATATAACAATCACTTTTTATAATAATGCATTGGAAAAACATACACCAATGTCTATAAACAGGTACAGGAAAATACTAATTAACAATAGTAGCTAGATTCAGGCTGGTCTCAAAAACGACCTCCGTCGCAGTGACAGAGAAGTTTAACCCCTGGATCGGTCTATCATTGTATCATTCTCTCCATCTGTCTATCTTTCTATCAATTGTTTTATCTATCATTCTTTCTATTGTTATTTCTATCTGTCCTTTAACCTGCAAACGTCTTATGGTTTCTCATGAATCTCAGACATCAGAAGGTTAAAAGTCAAACCAATAGGATTGTGCCTCCACGCCCTTGTCTGCCCTTATTAAACCACCACCATTGGACCAAACAAATCTGAACCGAATATCAAACGTGGATAAAGCCAATCCTATGATGGCACTCATGCCACACCCCTCAACCACCAAACTGTGGAGCGATTTTTGAGATCTGAGAATGATGAGCCTCTAATTCAAATCTGAACATAGTAATAAAGCTATGCTTGAGCAGGCTGTGTGTACACATGTATTGGTGTGTGTGTGTGTGTGTGGCTATACTATATCTATGTGTACTTTCCCCTAGCTTGGGTAAACAAGGGAATGTCACCTTGTCAACACAGCGCTAGTGTTGGCTAATAAAAGCATGAACATATGGATGATAGTTGTATAGAAACTTACATAACAGCATACAAGCTGTTATAATGAGCCTGTGATATGTCATGTTTGGCTGACTGGGAGAGAACCGTGATTACTCTGACACTATGAGAGATCTAGACTGATTAGGGCTGGATAGAGAGAGACTACTGTTTAGTTGTAGTTTGCATTAGCAGGGAGAGACAGGAGGGTAAAAAGGAATCTTTAGAGGCTGCAATATGGCACCCAGTTCTAAAGTCTACAGTTGGGCAAACTCTTTCACCTTGGCTGCCATCTTAGCCTTCCTCTCCTCACAACTCTCTCCTGTGATCTGCTGAGTGTTCTTTATTTACTGGAAGACTCTGAGAGAGCACAGCATGAAAGAGACTGGGCCTGGAGCCTGGTATTAGTACTGGAGAGGGGGGTATGGTAGGAGAAAGAGAAAAGAGTCACGGAGGCTTTACCTGGAGTCTTTGAAACTCCCTAAACTCGCTCCGTCTCGGTCTCTGTCTATACAGCCTTCACTAATGCCCCCTCTGAAGTCACTCTACACAGAGGATATCACTGCTGTCTGCATGTGTATGTGTCTGACTGACTGGAGAAGTAGAGATGTGTAAAGACACAAAGTAGTTTGTGTAAAGACAAACTTTCATCAGAGGGGCAGAACTTTCCAGCCCACTAACTGTGTAGGGCTCTACCCCAATGTCTTTGATCAGGTCTCACCTATAGACAGAAACTTAAACAGGAAGCAGCCGTGGTAAGGACTCTTCAACAATGGTTGGACCAATCGGAATCAATACTCCAAGATTGTTTTGATACACGGAGTGGGAAATGTTCCGGGTCGCCTCTGAGAATAGTATCGACGTCTACACTGACTTGGTGACGGGGTTCATCAGGAAGTGCATAGAGGATGTTGTTCACACTGTGACGATTAGAACTTATCCAAACCACAAACTGTGGATAGATGGCAGCATTCGCTCAAAACTGAAAGCGCGAACCACCGCATTTAGCCATATTAAGTTGACTGGGAACATGTACAAACAGACCAGCTATGACCTCTAAGGCAATCAAAGAGGCCCAATCACCTTGCAGAGAATCCAACGGCTCAGACACGAGACGTACAGTGGGAAGAAAAAGTGGGAACCCTTCAGAATGACCTGGATTTCTGCATAAATTTGTCATAAAATGTTACCTGATCTTCATCTAAGTCACAACAATAGACATACACAGTCTGCTTAAACTAATATCACACAAACAATTATCATTTTTTACGTCTTTATTGATCACACCATGTAAACATTCACAGTGCAGGTTGGAAAAAGTATGTGAACCCTTGGATCTAATAACAGATTGACTCGCAGTGCTAGCTGTGCCACTAAAGATTCTGGGTTCGAGTCCAGGCTCTGCCACAGTCGACCGTGACCGGGAGACCCATGGGGCGGCGCACAATTGGCCCAGTGTCGTCTGGGTTATCCCACCTGGACAAGAGACATGCCTACAGTATGTATGTTCATTGACTACAGCTCAGACTTCCACACCATAGTGCCCTCCAAGATCATCATTAAGCTCAGTGCCCTGGGTCTGAACTCTTCCCTGTGCAACTGAGTCCTGGATTTCCTGAAGGGCCAAACCTAAGTGGTGAAGGTAGGCAACTCCTCTATTTCCTCTATTACACTGATCCTCAACATGGGGCCCCCACAGGAGTGCGTGCTCAGCCCCCTCCTGTACTCCCTGTTCATCCATGACTGTGGCCACACACGCCTCCAACTCAATCATCAAGTTTGCTGATGATACAACAGTGGTAGGTCTGATTACCAACAACGACAAGACAACCTACAGGCAGAAAAAACTTCTCCCTCAACTTCAACAAATCACCCCCATCGACGGGGTCGCAGTGGAGAGGGTCAAAAGCTTCAAGTTCCTTGACTACAGCTCAGCCTTCACTGACGACCTGAAATGGTCCTATCACACAGACAGTGTGGTGAAGAAGGCGAAACAACCTCAGGGGGCTGAATAAATGTGACTTGGCCCCTAAGACTCTCATGAATTTCAACAGATCCACCATTGAGAGCATCCTGGTAGGCTGTATCACCGCCTGGAAAGGCATTTGCACTGTCCGAAACCGCAGGGCTCTCCAGATGGTGGTGCGGTCAGTCCAACGCATCACCGGCTGAATACTGCCATCTACAGCACCCACTGTCACAGAAAGGCCAAGATGAGCCTCAAGGACAGCCACCCAGGCCACGGCCTGTTCACCCCGCTAACATCTAGAAGGCGGAGACAGTACAGGTGCATCAAAGTTGGGAAAGAGAGACTGATTAACAGCTTCTATCTCCAGGCCATCAGATTGTTAAACAGTCATCACTAGCCGGCCTTCATCCGTACCCTGCCCTGAACCTTAGTCACTGTTACTAGCCGGCTACTCTACCCTGCACCTTAGAGATTGCTGCCCTATGTACATAGAGTTATTGAACACTGGCCACTTTAATCATGTTTACACACTGTTTTACCCACTGTATATGTATATACTGCATTCTAGTCATGGCTAATCCTATATTCATTCCTTAACTTGAGCTGGATCCTGCCGGAACAGGATCTGGCACCTCTCAGTTTTGGACTGTTTCGTTCCGGAACCCATTTGACCTTATCTGGTACCTCTAGTGGCATGAAAAATCATTTTCACTGTTCACAATGTAAGGGTTCAAATAAAAGCAATCAGAGTTAATTGAAGTTGACTCATTGTTAATTCTTCTGGCTGCCGCCTAAAAACCGCAATGTGAAAACGTGCCTGATATTCTAAGAATGTATTTGTTTTGGGCCAGCCCGGATTTATAGTTTGCCCAACATTGTAGCCTATATACTGTAGACCAAAGCGTGGCCATTGCTGTGGCGTGAGAGAGAAGTACATCTGTATCTCTCACAGAACAAGAATGAGATTCACTTTCCCTCTCTCTGCTCTGATAGACATGAGCCTGCAACTCTCATCTCTGCAGCGTTGCACTTCATAATTTATTTCCTTATAGAATCCCAGCCCCGGAAGGGTGCTGGGGGGTGCCGCAGGACACCTGATAAATGAGTAATAGAATTACTGCTGTCTGTTCAGAAAGAAATGAAATAATGCTGAATCCTGCACCAGGAGTAGGCCTATCATTTTGCCACAGAGGATCTATAGGTTATATATTTTTTAAATAGCCTAGCTGTAGATTGTGTTGCCCAATCACAAGGCATGCCTACAGTCGGGAACACACAGCAAATCTGTCAGTAAACAGCATGCAGTCAAAACAGGACTTTCGCAATAGTGGATTTGGCTATTTCAAATCAAATCAAATTGTATTTGTCACATGTGCCGAATACAACATTCACCTTACAGTGAAATGCTTACTTACAAGCCCTTTAACCATCAATGCTGTTTAAAAAAATATATAAATAAATACAGGTGTAAAAAAACGAACACACAGCCATTCAATCTCCATAAACAAACATTGGCAGTAGAATGGCCTTCCTGAAAAGCTCAGTGACTTTCAACATGGCACCGTCATAGGATGCCACCTTTCCAACAAGTCAGTTCGTCAAATTTCTTCCCTGCTACAGCTGCCCCGGTCAACTGTAAGTGCTGTTACTGTGAAGGTAGGCCACACAAACTCAAAGAACTGGCCCACTGAGTGCTGAAACGTGTAGCACGTAAAAAGCCTCTGTCCTCTGTTGCATTACTCACTACCTAGTTCTAAACTGCCTCTGGAAGCAAAGTCAGCACAAGAACTGTTCGCCGGGAGCTTCATGAAATGAGATTCCATGGCCGAGCAGCTGCACACAAGTTAAGATCACCATGCACAATGCCAAGCGTCGGCTGGAGTGGTGTAAAGCTCTCCGAGATTGGACTCTGGAGCTGTGGAAATGCGTTCTCTGGAGTGATTAACCACGCTTCACCATCTGGCAGTCCGACGGTCGAATCCGGGTTTGGCGGACACCAGAAGAACGCTACTTGCCCGAATGCATAGTGCCAACTGTAAAGTTTGGTGAGGAGGGATAATGGTCTGGGGCTGTTTTTCATGGTTCAGGCTAGGCCCCTTAGTTCCAGTAAAGGGAAATCTCAACACCACAGTACACAATGACATTCTAGACAATTCTGTGCTTCCAACTCAGTTTGGGGAAGGCCCTTTCCTGTTTCAGCATGACAATGCCCCCGTGCACAAAGCGATGTCCATACAGACATTGTTTGTTGAGATCGGTGTGAGAGAACTTGACTGGCCTGCACAGAGTCCTGACCTCAACCCCATCGAACACCTTTGGGGTGAATTGGAATATTGACTGCGAGCCAGGCCTAATCGTTCAACATCAGTGCCCGACTTCACTAAAGCTCTTGTGGCTGAATGGAAGCAAGTTCCCGCAACAAAGTTCCAACATCTAGTGGAAAGCCTTCCCAGAAGAGTGGAGGCTGTTATACCAGCAAAGGGGGGGACCACCTCCATATTAATGCCCATGATTTTGGAATGAGATGTTAGACGAGCAGATGTCCACATACGTTTGGTCATGTAGTGTATTTCAAATATGATCTTGGGAAAACATTTTTTGAAAAGCAAATGGGATCCTGTTGAAAAGAGAAGACTAATCTGTCTGTAGGCTACTAAGTTATCAACTTCCAAATAGGCCTATTGAGCGAACAGCATTGTTTGAAAAGCTTTTGGCACGAGTGCATCGGCGGTGAGTGAGCTGAGCATCATTTGGTGAGTCAGTAAAACTGGAAATCTTTTTTTAGGACA
Source organism: Oncorhynchus kisutch (assembly GCF_002021735.2). NCBI lineage: Eukaryota > Metazoa > Chordata > Actinopteri > Salmoniformes > Salmonidae > Oncorhynchus > Oncorhynchus kisutch. The sequence continues at coordinate 43,384,793 of NC_034178.2, read as the reverse complement.
CTATAATTTCCTCCACACACCTACGCCTAGGCTATTGATGGATTCAAGACAAGACAGGTTTGCTAACTTGCTAGCTAAGTGGCTAGATGTGAAGATCAAGCTTCTTGGTTACAACAGAGGTATTCAATCTCCTCTTGGATCAAGATCCCTGTTTAAAAAATAATCATAATAATTGCACCCCTTGTGTGCATTTCCGATAATACCGTATACCCCGGTATGGTACAGAAACGGTATGACGGTATGAAAATCTGAATACCACCCAACCCTACTGTATATATTTATATTCCGGACTCTGCTCGTTCTGATATTTCTAGATTTTTTATTTTAATGTTTTTGATTATGTTTTTGATTATGTTTTTGGTGATGTTTTTGGTGATGTTTTTGATGATGTTTTTGATGATGTTTTTGGTGATGTTTTTGATGATGTTTTTGGTGATGTGTACTGTTATGCATGTCTCGGTATTACTGGGCTAGAAACACAAGCATTTCACTGCACCTGCGACAACATCTGCAAATCTGTGTACATGACCAATAAACTTTGATTTGATTTGACAGAAATATAGCATCATACTGGCTAGATCTCAAAACACACCTTGTTCTGTATACACAGTAGTGCACTAGTTTTGACCAGATCCAGAGTGGAGCCCTATCTGGTCAAAAGTAGTGCACTCGCTGGCTGTCATTTGACATATGTCCATCCATTCACTCTCCACATTCACCCTCTCAATGGAGTATTCTCCTTTTGAGGGAAGAGATGTTTATAGGCCATTCACAAATGTCCTAGTTCCAGTGTCTGTGACAAGTTCTGCCATCATTCAAGCTCAGTCCTCAAGCATATGTATCAGTGGAGGCTGCTGAAGGCAGGCGGTTCATAATAATGGCTGGGATGGAGTGAATGGGATGGTATCAACCACATCAAAGATGTGGTTTCCATGTGTGTGATGCCATTCCATTAACTCCATTCCAACCAGTATTATGAGCCGTCCTCCCCTCAGCAGCCTCCACTGATCTCTATGTCTGTTCCCGAGCCAGCTGCCATCCATACCATAGACACGCAGAGCAGAGATCCGTCACCCAAATACATTTCAACTCAGTTTTTCACAATTCCTGGCATTTAATCCTTGTTAAAATTCCCTGTCATAGGTCAGTTAGGATCACCACTTTATTTTAAGAATGTGAAATGTGGGGGGATCACGTGACCCTTGAACGAGATGACCGCATGAACTAAGAGCTCTGCACAAGTAGTTTCCAATTCCTAATCTTACCACCACTCCAAGTTCAAACTCATTTAGCTTCAGTAAAAAAGTCATGGCGGCTACAAAAGGCGACACTACAGGTGACATTTTTACCCGGACTCGAGTATTAGCGACGGAAAAAGCCCCCAAGAAGAAGCTAGCTTCAGAAAAAAGCTAGCACCATTAGCCAGGAGCAAGAGAACCCGTTCCCCCCCGAGGCCCAACGAATGCCAACCTCGCACTCTGTCAAAGACATCCTTTCTGAGTTGAGATCCCAACGTACAGAACTAAACACTAAATTAGATGCCATTAACTCTCAGCTGGTGACAATCCTGGAAAACGCTTTGCCTGACATCAACAACAAGATAACAACAACCATAAACGCGGGGTGCCTGGACGAGGCAGAGGGGCGAATCCTATCCATGGAAAACTTATTGACAGATGCCATGGAAACAATAGCATATGCTAAAAAGAAAATCGAGCATCTGGAAGAGAAAACAGAGGACCTGGAAAACAGGGGGCGAAGGAATAATTGTGTTCTATTCAATCTGGGCGAAAAAGAAGAGGGAAACATGCCACTGATCCGCTACCTGCAAGACAAACTTCCCGAGTGGCTACACCTGTCCACCGACAGGCCCATAGAACTCGAGAGAGAGCTCACCGAGCACTGAGGCCCCCACCAGCAGCCAGACAACCACCGCACCCAATCACCATACGTTTCCTGAGATTCACCGACAAGGAACGAGTCCTACAGGCGGCGAAAATCAACACCATCACAGTGGGAAACGCCAAACTCGCTTTACACCAGGACCTGTCAGCTGGAATACGCCGAAAGCGCCGAGAGTTTGACGAAGTGAAGAAATACTCAATTGACCAAGGCATCTTCAGGTGATTCAAATACCCAAACGAGCTCAGGATTCTTCACCAAGGAGCCTTGCGACACTTCAAAACTCCCGAAGAGGCAAAACGTTTTTTGAAAGACAATCCTGGTCAATGAGAAATGGACCAATGACTAAATGCAATTAATGCTAGTACTAAAGGAGGTAAGACAACATATAGCCGATATCCAAAGACCCACTCGCCCCGCTAAATGTCATTATAGCCGTCCAATTTATATTTATTTTCCTTTAGCTGAGAGGGATAGGCTCTATAGCCTAACCTAAGCCTATTAACCTACTTTTATTTCCCTGTTTGTTTGTTGCTATTATTACTTGGGGTTCCCTATGTCCCTTGGGGGAGGTATACTATATGTAGGCTGGGCTATTGATTTTATTTTCTCCCTCTTTTAGTGTGGTCCGGACGGGGGCTACGGTGTCATTTACTCAATGCGGGGCGGAGAGGATGAGGCATTTCTTTGGTGGGGGGGGGGGGGGGGGATCCAACGGGATGTGTCGAGTTGTTTGGGAACTCGGCTGGGGTGTTCAGAGATTATTATTTTATGTACACCATTTATTTTCCTTTTATGTGAACGCAGCTGTAACTACTATCCACTTTTACCCAGAGATGACTTGCACTAAAGTTCGATTACTGCTCGATGACGATGACTAGTACCTTAATTCTATTGATATGGAACTGCCATGGTCTGGGGCATGCAATAAAACGAAAAAAGATACTATGTGCTCTAAAAAAGGAAAGAGCAGACATCGCGCTATTACAAGAGACACACCTCTGTGATGCTGAACATGCCAAACTCCGCAGAGCTTGGGTGGGACAGGTGTATTTCTCATCTTTCAAATTAAACAGTAGAGGCACAGCCATACTTATCCATAAAAATGTTCCATTCATAATTGACAAAAACATATCTGATCCGGAGGGGAAATTTACTTTGATAACTGGGTCACTATATGGTCAACCAATTACAATCTTAAACATATACGCTCCTAACACAGATACTCCTGCCTTCATGTCAATAATGATAACCCTGTTCAATGAGCATTGTGTTTCCTTTGGTGTGGTGGCCGGAGATTTTAGTTGTACCCTTAACCCAACCCTAGACTAATCATCTCAAGTCCCCACCACAAATCCTAGATCTGCAAAGATGTTGAACTCTCTTACTAAAGAGATGGTACTGACAGATATCTAGAGAGAGACTAATAGCTCATCTATGGACTATACATACTACTCTAATGTCCATAACACCTACTCCCGTATAGATTACATTTTTATCCCAAAGAGTTTCATAAATTCAGCCACATGTACAATCGAACCCATAGCACTTTCAGATCACGCCTTTGTCCACCTCCGCTTTGACCTAAGAAAAAACATCCCGAGGTCAAAGAGCTGGAAATTCAACACCTCCATGCTATCAAACGAAGCGTTCCATACATTGGTAACTACATGGATAGACAACTACACACAAGACAACAAAGATTCTCCTGTTTCTCCGGCCTCAATGTGGGACGCTGCTAAATCCACACTAAGAGGTCATCTAATTGCATATCTTGAGAGGGAGATGGAATGCTGTGAAAAAGTACATAAACAATCCCCAGACAGCACCTCCTGGAGTCATCTTAAAGCAGCCAAAGCCAAACTAAATTTGAACTACACTCGGGAGATAAAAAAAGGTTTCTCTATTAAACAGAAATACCATGAGTATAGCAATAGGCCCAGTAGATTGCTTGCTTACCAATTAAAAAAGGAGCAGTCAGAGCGTACAATCATGGCTATCCGAACAGCAGAGGACGAGGTCACATATGCCCCCAAAAATATCAATTTAACTTTTCATCATTTTTACTGCAAACTATATACCTCTGAGAGAAAACACACGGAGGCAGAACTCCACTCTTTCCTAGAGGGAATCTCGCTAACTAAACTATCAGAGACTGACCAAGAAGATCTCAACTCCCCCTTCACTCCAGAGGAGATCCTGGAGGCAATTACCTCCATGCCACCTAATAAGTCCCCAGGCCCAGATGGATTCCCCAGAGAGTTCTCCAAAGCTTTTTGGCCCCAGCTCAGCCCTATCTTCATGCCAATGCTGGAGGATTTTTTGCAAAAACGGAGTTCTCCCAGACTCAATGCACACAGCTCGCATTACAGTGTTGCTCAAAAAGGACAAGGACCCCCTATCCTGCTCATCCTTCCGGCCCATAAGCTTGTTGGATTTCGACTATAAAATAATTACCAAATTGCTCGCCAAAAGACTAAACACTCTTCTTCCCAAAATAATAAAAGCGGACAAAACTGGATTTATTAGAGACAGATACTCTTCTGATAACTTTCGCCGTCTTTTTGATATTATTGATCAAGTAAACGCACAGAAGACCCCTGTCCTGCTGGCTTCACTGGATGCTGAGAAGGCATTGACAGGATGGAGTGGAGCTTTCTGTTTTCAGTCTTAGAAAAGTTCAATATGGGCCCAAATTGTATTAAATGGATCAAATCACTATACTATCATCCAAATGCCATGGTGACTACTAATGGACTGAACTCTGACAGATTCCCTCTGGAATGGGGCACAAGACAAGGGTGCTCGCTGTCCCCCCTGCTCTACTTGTTGGGGGCGGAGCCTCTGGCAGAGCTGATAAGGAGCAATCCAAGTATTATGGGTGTCTCTGCAGGCGGCCTGCAGCACAAGATTTCACTTTACGCGGATGATGTCTTGCTCTACATATCCAACCCTGAGAAATCCCTCCCTCTCATTTTAGACACAATTGCTCAGTATGGCAAGTTTTCAGGTTATAAGATCAATTTGAACAAATCCACTGTCTGCCCTCTCAATATTACACTCACCAGCTCTATGAAGACACTATGTCCTTTCCAATGGAAAACACAGGGGTTTCAATACCTCGGGATCTTCATAACACCAGATCTGAATAGCCTTTTCAAGGAAAATTATCTTCCACTCCTGGATCAAATCAAGAACGATCTCCAAACCTGGATCTCCCTCCCAATTAGCTTAGTAGGAAGAATTAATGTCATTCGTATGAACGTCCTCCCTAGACTGAACTATTTATTTCAGATGCTTCCATGCTATCTCCCAGTTTCATTCTTCAAAACAACTAACCAAAGCATCACCACATTTATCATCACCACATTTATATGGGGCAATAAAAAACCTAGGATCAAGTTTTCTACTCTATCGAAACCTGATTCTAAGGGTGGTCTTGCCCTTCCCTCCCTTCAATTGTACTACTGGTCTGCCCAAATCCGCAACATGCTAACATGGATCACAAACAGACAAGAGTCAACGTGGATTCAGATAGAAGCCCAATCCTGTGGTTCATTGCCCTTAAGCTCAATTATATTCATTAATAACTTTAGTGAAGTGGGCAACATAGCCAAAACCTTTGTGATTTACAGCACCCAACTAGCGTGGAGGGACTGTAAGAAATACCTGGGCATTTCCTCCCAAATATGTTCTCACTCGCCTATAGTAGGCAACCCAGAATTGCCAAAAGCCCTGAGGGATGCCAACTTTAATCTTTGGCATACTCTACTTTGGCATACTCTTTTCAGACCTATTTCATCAGAAAACCACTACACTGAAATCCTTTCAAGAGCTCTGCAGTGAATTCAATGTGCCAAGATCCCATTTTTTTTATATCTTCAAATTAGACATGTCATTTCCTCATTTACCTCCAAGAGGAAGTTTAGAACTCAGTTGAATGAAGTTGAAACCCTTCTTGTCACAGCACAATCCATTAAAGGCAAAATAGCTTACATCTATAGACTCCTTTCTGAGAAAGGAGGCTCCTCCTTTACTCCTTTGAAAATCATCTGGGAAAAGGACCTTGGTCTGACTATCAGTGATGAGTTATGGGCGGAGGTTTGCAACAGGGTACACTGCTCCTCTACTAATGTAAAAATGAAAGAATCTAATTACAAATTTTTGTACAAATGTTATTACACTCCTTTGAGACTCCATAGAATGAAAACAGATATGTCTCCTAACTGTAAAAGATGTACCTCTGAAAGTGGAACCTATATGCATGTATTTTGGAGCTGTAGAGAGATTTCCAGATTCTGGCAATCTATACATACTGCTGCACAGAAAATACTAGAGGTACAGTTTGATATGACCCCGTGTATATATCTTCTTAATGCCCAGCAGGACTTTGTTCTTGATCCTGACAGAGAAAATTTGCTTATGACTATTACATACTTTGCTAAGAAATGTATTCTGTATTGTTGACTTTTTCCCTCTTGAAAAGCTCACTTATGACCTCCATAAGAGACAGCCCAAGTTGGATAGACTCTGGTCTCCACAATTCAACTATATTTCAAACTGGACAGAGTGAACGGGGTGACTAGGGAAATGTGCAGATACATGTTGTGTAAGGTGCTGTAAAATCTAAAAACTATTGGCTCGTCGTCTCAGCGAAGGCTAGAAATAGCTGATAAGAACCTTGACAGTGCTGCTGCAGGTTTTATATATGTTTTTTGTGTGTTTAAAAAGAAATACGTGTGTAGGATATGTGTGTGTTAATGTGTGTGTTAATCATTTTCATCATAGGTACACTTCAACAATGACAGACAAAATTAGAAAAAAAATCCAGAAAATCACATTGTAGGATTTTTAATTAATTTATTTGCAGATTATGGTGGAAAATAAGTATTTGTTCACCTACAAACAAGCAAGATTTCTGGCTCTCACAGACCTGTAACTTCTTCTTTAAGAGGCTCCTCTGTCCTCCACTCGTGGTGTATTAATGGCACCTGTTTGAACTTGTTATCAGTATAAAAGACACCTGTCCACAACCTCAAACAGTCACACTCCAAACTCCACTATGGCCAAGACCAAAGAGCTGTCAAAGGACACCAGAAACAAAATTGTAGACCTGCACCAGGCTGGGAAGACTGAATCTGCAATAGGTAAGCAGCTTGGTTTGAAGAAATCAACTGTGGGAGAAATTATTAGGAAATGGAAGACATACAAGACCACTGATAATCTCCCTCGATCTGGGGCTCCACGCAAGATCTCACCCCGTGGGGTGAAAATGATCACAAGAACGGTGAGGAAAAATCCCAAAACCATACGGGGGGGGGGGGACCTAGTGAATGACCTGCAGAGAGCTGGGACCAAAGTAACAAAGCCTACCATCAGTAACACACTACGCCGCCAGGGAATCAAATCCTGCAGTGCCAGACGTGTCTCCCTGCTTAAGCCAGTACATGTCCATGCCCTTCTGAAGTTTGCTAGAGAGCATTTGGATGATCCAGAAGAAGATTGGGATAATGTCATATGGTCAGATGAAACCAAAACATAACTTTTTGGTAAAAACTCAAATCGTCGTGTTTGGAGGACAAAGAATGCTGAGTTGCATCCAAAGAACACCATACCTACTGTGAAGCATGGGGGTGGAAACATCATGCTTTGGGGCTGTTTTTCTGCAAAGGGACAAGGACGACTGATCCGTGTAAAGGAAAGAATGAATGGGGCCATGTATCGTGGGATTTTGAGTGAAAACCTCCTTCCATCAGCAAGGGCATTGAAGATAAAATGTGGCTGGTTCTTTCAGCATGACAATGATCCCAAACACACCGCCCGGGCAACGAAGGAGTGGCTTTGTAAGAAGCATTTCAAGGTCCTGGAGTGGCCTAGCCAGTCTCCAGATCTCAACCCTATAGAAAATCTTTGGAGGGAGTTGAAAGTCAGTGTTGCCCAGCAACAGCCCCAAAACATCACTGCTCTAGAGATCTTTGCAGTGTGTGAAAACCTTGTGAAGACTTACAGAAAACGTTTGAGATAAACTTTTGTTATTGACCAAATACTTATTTTCCACCATAATTTGCAAATCAATTCATTGGAATGTGTTTTGTTGGTTGATTGAAAAACAAGAAAACTTCATAAAACTTTTAATTAAAAAAATAGAATGTGAAATGTCAGAATAATAGCAGAGAGAATGATTTACTTCAGTTTTTATTTCATCACATTCCCAGTGGGTCAGAAGTTTACATACACTCAATTAGTATTTGGTAGCATTGCCTTTAAATTGTGGGAAGCTTGCCACAATAAGTTGGGTGAATTTTGGCCCATTCCTCCTGACTGAGCTGGTGTAACTGAGTCAGGTTTTTAGGCCTCTTTGCTCGAAAAAGCTTTTTCAGTTCTGCCCACAAATTGTCTATAGGATCTAGGTCAGTGCTTTGTGATGGCCACTCCAATAACTTGATTTTGTTGCCCTTAAGCCATATTGCCACAACTTTGTAAGTATGCTTTGTGTCATTGTCCAATTGGAAGACCCATTTGCAACCAAGCTTTAAATTCCTGACTGATGTCTTGAGATGTCATTTTGGCCATTATGGTTATTATGGCCAAACAGTTATATTTTTGTTTCATCAGACCAGAGGACATTTCTCCAAAAAGTAAGATCGTTGTCCCCATGTGCAGTTGCAAACCGTAGTCTGTCTTTTTTAATGGCGGTTTTGGAGCAGTGGATTCTTCCTTGCTGTGCGGCCTTTCAGGTTTTGTCGATATAGGACTCGTTTTAATGTGGATGTAGATACTTTTGTACCGGTTTCCTCCAGCATCCTCACAAGGTCCTTTGCTGTTGTTCTGGGATTGATTTACACTTTTTGCACCAAAGTACGTTCATCTTCAGGAGAAAGAACGCGTCTCCTTCCTGAGCGGTATGACGGCTGCGTGGTCCCAGGGTGTTTATACTTGCGTACTATTGTTTGTACAGATGAAATACATCCAAAGGTACACCTCCAATTGACTCAAGTTATGTCAATTAGCCTATCAGAAGCTTCTAAAGCAATGACATAATTTTCTGGAATTTTCTACGCTGTTTAAAGGCACAGTCAACATAGTGTATGTAAACTTCTGACCCACTGGAATTGTGATACAGTGAATTATAAGTGAAATAATCTGTGAGTAAATAATAATAATTGTCGGAAAAATGACTTGTGTCATGCACAAAGTAGATGTCCTAACCGACTTGCCAAAACTATGGTTTGTTAACAAGAAATTTGTGGAGTGGTTGAAAAACAAGTTTTAATGACTCCAACCTAAGTTTATGTAAACTTCCAACTTGAACTGTATGGCCTCTTATCCCATCCATATGTTCAATGATCACCCCAAATACCTCCAGTCAATAGCTTTGTTATATAGCGTTACATCCATTTCCCCCCTCTGAAAAATGTGAGTGTGTGTGTGATGGTTGGTTCAGGGGTAATTAAGACATTAATAAGACAAAAGGAAAACAATTAGTCATGGAGATATGCTCCTGTCCTCTGTGGCATACCCCCCCCCCCCCCCCCCAAACACACACAGAGAGAAACAGCGCAGCCTAATCTGCCCTGAAACCCAGCCAGGAGTCAAACACACACTTGAGAGAAAAGCGCATTCTAAGAGGAATGCTGGAATGAGTCCAGAAAGCCACATTATTGTTGCTTAGAGAGAATGAAGCAGAAGTGTAAGCTAATTAAAGACTGAAACTGTCTGCTGTTAAACAGGCCTAAGAGGAATTGAATTGTGCTACTTGGTGTCAGACTTCTTCTGGGAAATAACATTAGAAACACACACACACACACACACGTTTGTGAGATCATGCATCTCTGTTTGCCACACAGAATCAACAGGAATTTTATGTTAACGAGGTTTCAAAGGTCATCATTGAGAAGACATTGAGTGTCTGTCTGTGTGTTAGGCCTCCTGGCTTTCATGCAATTTGAATTTGCTGTCCAGATATTGGACTATTGCCAGGAGACGTCGTCAACAGCCAAGTGTTTGTCTGCGTTAAAAAGAAACAAAGACAACATCAGAGAAGCATCAAGACCATTAGAAACTGCCACATTCAACATCAACACAGCTCTAAATGGTTACCATGGTGCTGACAGATATGGCAGCTCTGCTTCTAGCTCCTGAGCAACTTTGCAGTATTTCGTTGTTTTGTGTGTGTCATTTCTTACATTATTAGGCCAGAATGTTTTTTGTCTTATTACATTACTTATTACATGTGTGTGTGTGGGATATGTTCCCGGTAGCCTCAGAGAGTAACATTGACGAATA
>NC_034178.2:43324605-43369605 GCF_002021735.2 Oncorhynchus kisutch | reverse complement strand
GGGATGATTCTCTCTCAGTCTTCTTGTGATTGTATGTATCTCTTTCTCGCTCTCCCTCTCTTTTTCTCTCTCTCACATCAATGAATGCATGCCATATACACACACATGCACATGCATACACGCACACAACCACACTCTCACATGCCGCTCATCTACCTGTCTTAGTTAAGCTCACACACAACCACACTCCAAACCATAGCAGAGGCCTTTCAACAGCCAGACAATCACTATTGATGGTAATCACGTCCCCTCTCCACTTAGACAGGCATGTTCCAACTCATCACACACACACAATCACAAACACACAGGCAAACATTGCATGTGCATGTAGTACTGCACAATTGACAATGCATCTCAGTTATCTGATGTGGTGTCCTCTTCTCTTTCAGACTCCAAGGAAGGATACATGTTTATAGTATTTGAATGGGGCCTCCTTATTTCCTGCTCTGTCCTTATGTACAGGATGGCACTTTTCAAAGAAGCTTAGCATCGTGCAGTGACATTACCTTCACATAGACCTGGAGTACTGTAAATGACACTACAGATCACTCACCTGTGGTGGGTGTGGGGGTTGGACTGGGGGTGGGGACTGGGTTGTCCGTGGGGGGACATGGGTCCCCATCATCAGGGGGCTCAGGTGAGCTGACAGGAGGGCCCCTCTCCACATCCATTGGCTCACTGGGGTTGGGGGAACAGGAGTCAAGCCTGAGACATTTAAATGGAGATATAGTCAGAAAACCTACATCCACTCTCAGATGGCACGTTTTGTCTCTAGTGTTACAAGACAAAAACAGTAGATCATGCTCAGCACACCAATCATAGATCATGCTCAGCACACCATTCATAGATCATGTTCAGCACACCATTCATAGATCATGCTCAGCACACCATTCATAGATCATGCTCAGCACACCATTCATAGATCATGCTCAGCACACCATTCATAGATCATGCTCAGCACACCCATTCATAGATCATGCTCAGCTCACCATTCATAGATCATGCTCAGCACACCAATCATAGATCATGCTCAGCACACCATTCATAGATCATGCTCAGCACACCATTCATAGATCATGCTCAGCACACCATTCATAGATCATGCTCAGCACACCATTCATAGATCATGCTCAGCACACCCATTCATAGATCATGCTCAGCTCACCATTCATAGATCATGCTCAGCACACCAATCATAGATCATGCTCAGCACACCAATCATAGATCATGCTCAGCACACCAATCATAGATCATGCTCAGCACACCAATCATAGATCATGCTCAGCACACCAATCATAGATCATGCTCAGCACACCAATCATAGATCATGCTCAGCACACCAATCATAGATCATGCTCAGCACACCAATCATAGATCATGCTCAGCACACCAATCATAGATCATGCTCAGCACACCAATCATAGATCATGCTCAGCACACCAATCATAGATCATGCTCAGCACACCAATCATAGATCATGCTCAGCACACCAATCATAGATCATGCTCAGCACACCAATCATAGATCATGCTCAGCACACCAATCATAGATCATGTTCAGCACACCAATCATAGATCATGCTCAGCACACCAATAGGCAGAGCACCCTCAGCATGGAAACAGAAAAAGGAGAGAAAATCTACCAAACAAACAAAAATAATCGAACTACCATGCAGTGTTTGTACTGAGTATTTACATCTCATAAATGACCCTTTCTTCAGAATGTTGAAAATGTTTCAGAATCCTAACAATGTATAAAGTTCAGAAGTTAGCCAACTTCGAGGGATTTGAGAGTGCCAGCTCAGCTGCATGTTCGTGACCACCTCTGTAGGACAGCTGTGCCTCCGCACCCTCACACTCCTCATGCAACACACACGCAAGGCCTCTGTCACAGCTCAATATATAGCACAGCCTATCAGCCATTCACATAGGCTATTCATATTTCCTGTATTGTACTCTCATGTGACACAAATCTCCACTTCTCCTTTCTCATGAGTCATGAATATCTGGAATCATTCTAGAACTTTCTTGGCCATAATTGATTTCACCATGGTCAACAAAATTATATCTATTCAATGGGCTTCTGCACTTTTAGTCATCTGAGATGACTTTACAGTTACAGCAGCATATGATCTCAATTGCATCTGAAATATGTGCATCCTACAAAGGTGATATGATAATAAAATCGAAATGTTATCAAACTTTTAATGACTTAAGCTATTATAAAACATTTAAATATGTTAGAAAACTTCATGAAGTTGACAAAGTCCTCCAGTGTACACAGCTGTGTTAAACTGAGGCATCTTCACATTATGTTTACCTAACGAGTCCATGCATGCTCACCCTAAGCCAGCCCGACTCAACCCTGTGGGTCCTGTTCAAACTCGATTTATAAGAAAGCAAAAGGCAAGGAGATGGACAAGAACTCCCAAATCCACTTACTTATTTGTGGCTGGGAGTGGGACACAGGTCACTCCGTGTTCGCTAATTCATTATCTGACCCCTTTTTCAGGTAGACTCTCCTCTCACTTTCCGGTGATCTCCACTCCACTTCTGCTCTCCTCTTATCTAACTTTCGCGTCTCGAAGACACCACAACTCTTCTTCTCGTCTCCATAAAGTCCTTCATGGAATAATTTTAGCGCATTTCTCGATGCAACAGGGGATTTAGGACTTTATCCGATAAGTTTTTCTCTCCTTTCAAAGCGAACCCCTTCGGCGACACTAGTTCAGTCTGTGCCGTTCCTCCGCCTGTCAGTGCACCGCAGATGTAAGTTCGAGCTCTAAGGGCAGTCCCCAGAACAGTCTTTGTCTCGGGTGCAACTTTCCGAGCGCCTACAGAGGTTTGACAGTTACAGCTCGGCTCTTTACAAAGTGACCAAAGACGTTTTTAAACTTTCCAAACTCCCGATTTGTCAGCTGTTGCAGAAAATTCAGTTTAGAAACTTTGGATATCATCAGCCATGCCCATACCTCACTCAACCCTCTCTTTCTTACCTTCACTCTCTCTCTCCTCTCAAACGCTTGTCTGGAGACAGCTCCAGTCTGTTAGACAGGAAACTTCAGTCAGCACTGAATACTGCGCTTCCTCCAGGCACAAACCCCTAACCTAGAACCAGAGACGGGATCTCAGATTATTTCAGATGCGCTACATATTATTATGCATGCCTCAATATAATAATTAGGATTACGATATCAATGTTTATTACCGAAGTATAATAATATAGGCCTACCAGCCCAATAAACAATAATCAGACATTGTAACTGTGAAATTGATGTACCACCACATTTTTAACAATAATCATAAATAATCTTAATCATTTTAAATAATTTATCCGAATAGGCTAGCCTAGGCCTACTTTATGCATGTCTGATCCTCTCATTTTAACAAATGATTCATGTTAAAAGTGCGTTTAGGTAGGCTACACAAACAATTAATTGTGTATAGCCTCCGCAACTCGTGTCGTTATCGTATATCAAACAGTTGAAAAGCCCCATTCACGCCATTCGCGCAGCCTCATCCTAGCGCAAGGAGCACCTGGCCTGGTAGCGAAACTGATGAGAGTCGTTGGTGTGATTGACGTGTGAAGGACTGGCGGGGGCGCGAAGTAAATTGCCGCGGTAAATCATCTTTAAGCGCTTTCAAACTAAATAGTCTGCATTTTTCAGAGAGAGAGAGGCTTGAAGTTCAACAACACACGCATGCCAAATCATATTCAATTTGTCTCACAAATAAATCACCCTGTTACTGGATCTTGACACTAGGTCAACTGTAGCCCATCCTTTCTCTTATAAAGATGTTTAGGGTGCACAGGTGTCATTTAATCAATAAATCAGTCAGATTATATTCTTAACACATGTTACCCATTTGAAGCAGCTGAAAACAAAGCAAGCTTTGTAGGGTAAAAACACAAAGAACACTAAATATAAATGCTTTGAGGTGGCTCTTTTAAAAACAAGCTCCCATGATCCTTCTAAGGTTTTGTAGGCCATGCTCTGAAAGACCATGACTAACATAATGATAGGGTCTGCACAGTGCACACTTAACTGCTCTGGCACAAACTATTATTATAGTAACAATGTTTGAGACCTGACAAATGTATGTTCAGGTCCACACTGCTTTACTAGCCTGCAATAAGGTGTGTAGTAGAGAGCAGCAGGTGCACCAAGTCACGAACAAGACTGCTAAACAAATCAAATCAAATCAAATCAAATTTATTTATATAGCCCTTCGTACATCAGCTGATATCTCAAAGTGCTGTACAGAAACCCAGCCTAAAACCCCAAACAGCAAGCAATGCAGGTGTAGAAGCACGGTGGCTAGGAAAAACTCCCTAGAAAGGCCAATACCTAGGAAGAAACCTAGAGAGGAACCAGGCTATGTGGGGTGGCCAGTCCTCTTCTGGCTGTGCCGGGTGGAGATTATAACAGAACATGGCCAAGATGTTCAAATGTTCATAAATGACCAGCATGGTAAAATAATAATAAGGCAGAACAGTTGAAACTGGAGCAGCAGCACAGTCAGGTGGAAGTTGAAACTGGAGCAGCAGCATGGCCAGGTGGACTGGGGACAGCAAGGAGTCATCATGTCAGGTAGTCCTGGGGCATGGTCCTAGGGCTCAGGTCAGTTGAAACTGGAACAGCAGCATGGCCAGGTGGACTGGGGACAGCAAGGAGTCATCATGTCAGGTAGTCCTGGGGCATGGTCCTAGGGCTCAGGTCCTCCGAGAGAGAGAAAGAAAGAGAGAAGGAGAGAATTAGAGAACGCACACTTAGATTCACACAGGACACCGAATAGGACAGGAGAAGTACTCCAGATATAACAAACTGACCCCAGCCCCCCGACACATAAACTACTGCAGCATAAATACTGGAGGCTGAGACAGGACGGGTCAGGAGACACTGTGGCCCCATCCGAGGACACCCCCGGACAGGGCCAAACAGGAAGGATATAACCCCACCCACTTTGCCAAAGCACAGCCCCCACACCACTAGAGGGATATCTTCAACCACCAACTTACCATCCTGAGACAAGGCTGAGTATAGCCCACAAAGATCTCCGCCACGGCACAACCCAAGGGGGGGGGCGCCAACCCAGACAGGATGACCACAACAGTGAATCAACCCACTCAGGTGACGCACCCCCTCCAGGGACGGCATGAGAGAGCCCCAGCAAGCCAGTGACTCAGCCCCTGTAATAGGGTTAGAGGCAGAGAATCCCGGTGGAAAGAGGGGAACAGGCCAGGCAGAGACAGCAAGGGCGGTTCGTTGCTCCAGAGCCTTTCCGTTCACCTTCCCACTCCTGGGCCAGACTACACTCAATCATATGACCCACTGAAGAGATGAGTCTTCAGTAAAGACTTAAAGGTTGAGACCGAGTTTGCGTCTCTGACATGGGTAGGCAGACCGTTCCATAAAAATGGAGCTCTATAGGAGAAAGCCCTGCCTCCAGCTGTTTGCTTAGAAATTCTAGGGACAATTAGGAGGCCTGCGTCTTGTGACCGTAGCGTACGTGTAGGTATGTACGGCAGGACCAAATCAGAGAGATAGGTAGGAGCAAGCCCATGTAATGCTTTGTAGGTTAGCAGTAAAACCTTGAAATCAGCCCTTGCTTTGACAGGAAGCCAGTGTAGAGAGGCTAGCACTGGAGTAATATGATCACATTTTTTGGTTCTAGTCAGGATTCTAGCAGCCGTATTTAGCACTAACTGAAGTTTATTTAGTGCTTTATCCGGGTAGCCGGAAAATAGAGCATTGCAGTAGTCTAACCTAGAAGTGACAAAAGCATGGATTAATTTTTCTGCATCATTTTTGGACAGAAAGTTTCTGATTTTTGCAATGTTACGTAGATGGAAAAAAGCTGTCCTCGAAATGGTCTTGATATGTTCTTCAAAAGAGAGATCAGGGTCCAGAGTAACGCCGAGGTCCTTCACAGTTTTATTTGAGATGACTGTACAACCATTAAGATTAATTGTCAGATTCAACAGAAGATCTCTTTGTTTCTTGGGACCTAGAACAAGCATCTCTGTTTTGTCCGAGTTTAATAGTAGAAAGTTTGCAGCCATCCACTTCCTTATGTCTGAAACACATGCTTCTAGCAAGACTGCTAAACAAAATACACAATCCATGTCTCAAGGCTTAAAAATCCTTGTTTAACCTGTCTCCTCCCCTTCATCTACACTGATTGGAGTGGATTTAAAAGGTGACATCAACAACAGATCATAGCTTTCACCTGAATTATCCTGGTCAGTCTATGTCATAGAAAAAACTGATGTTTCTTTTGGTTTGTACACTCAGTGTATATATGTACTCAGCAAAATAAGAAATGTCCTCTCACTGTCAACTGCGTTTACTTTCAGCAAACTTAACTTGTGTAAATATTTGTATGAACATAACACGATTCAACAACTGAGACATAAACTGAACAAATTCCACAGACATTTGACTAACAGAAATTGAATAATGTGTCCCTGAGCAAAGGGGTGGTCAAAATCAAAAGTAACCGTCTGTATCTGGTGTGGCCACCAGCTGCATTAAGTACTGCAGTGCATCTCCTCGTCATGGACTGCACCAGATTTGTCCCCATGCATTAAGTACTGCAGTGCATCTCCTCGTCATGGACTGCACCAGATTTGTCCCCATTCTTCCACCAAGGCACCTGCAAGTTCCTGGACATTTGTGAGGGAGGAGGATGTCTTCCCTGTAACGGACAGTGTTGAGATTGCCTGCAATGACAACAAGCTCAGTCCGATGATGTTGTGACACACCGCCCCAGACCATGACGGACCCTCCACCTCCAAATCGATCCTGCTCCAGAGTACAAGCCTCGGTGTAACGCTCAGTCCTTCGACGATAAACGCGAATCCGACCATCACCCCTGTTGAGACAAAACTGCGATTCCTCGGTGAGGACCTGCCTTACAACAGGCCTACAAGCCCTTAGTCCAGCCTCTCTCAGCCTATTGCGGACAGTCTGAGCACTGATGGGGGGATTGTGCATTCCTGGTGTAACTCGGGCAGTTGTTGTTGCCATCCTGTACCTGTCCCGCAGGTGTGATGTTCAGATGTACCGACCCTATGCAGGTGTTGTTACACGTGGTCTGCCACTGCGAGGATGATCAGCTGTCCGTTCTGTCTCCCTGTAGTGCTGTCTTAGATGTCTCACAGTATGGACATGGCAATTTATTGCCCTGGCCACATCTGCAGTCCTCATGCCTCTTTGCAGCATGCCTAAGGCGCGTTCACGCAGATGAGCAATGACCCTGGTCATCTTTCTTTTGGTGTTTTTCTGAGTCAGTAGAAAGACCTCTTTAGTGTCCTAAGTTTTCATAACTGTGACCTTAATTGCCTACAGTCTGTAAGCTGTTAGTGTCTGTCACGTTCTGACCTTAGTTATTTTGTGGCATCAAGCCAGGTGCCATGAAGCCGGCTCAGCACATCTGGTCTCCAGTGCGTCTCCGCGGGTCGGGGTACATGGCACCAGCCCTACACACGGTGTCCCCAGTTCGCCAACACAGCCCAGTGCGGTCTGTTCCCCCTCGTCGCACTGGCCTGGCGACGGGGAGTATCCAGACAGGTAGGGTTGTGCAGGCTCGGTGTTCAAGACCTCCAGTGCGTCTCCACGGTCCGGGCACCAGGGTCCAGGCACCAGGCCTTCTGTGGCCTTCTGTGGCAGCCCCCCGCACCTTAATTACCTCGTACCCTGCACATCGATTCAGTACTGCTACTCCCTATATATAGCCATGTTATTTGTACTCATTATTCTTGTTCATTATTCACTGTGTATTTATTCCTCGTGCATTGTTGGAAAGGACCCGTAATTAAGCATTTCACTGTTAGTCTATACCTGTCATTCATGAAGCATATGACAAATAACATTTGATTTGATTTGATTCCTCTATATTATTACACATCTCTTTGCTCTGCACCTCATGAGTGGGAACAGGAGTTTTTCCCTAAAGCATGACCTGACCAGGTTAAACTCCTGCCCCTACATATAACTCCCTCCCAGACTTTTCCCTGGTCAAGTCACAAGGTCAGGAAATTCTCTTGCCCTACCCCTGAGATATGATGTGTTGCCATCGGCAGCTCAATATGCCAGCTCATCATCTGACAGCCAGCCAAATATGGCACTGGCCCTAAACATTCCACACCTCTGTCTGCCCGCTCCTCTCAAATCACCTTCCAATGGATGAAACATGAAACACAGCCCAGAAAGCTGCTATACTGGGTCAAACAGGCACAGCACGCAAAACAGGATAGGACTACTTGTACAAATATTTTAACCCAGTATGTTCAAATTTTGGGTTGGCCCCATGTCCAGGCAGCCAATAAACTGTCTACTGTACTGTACTTCCCTTGGGAACTCTTTCCCATACAATGAAGACTGCAGAGTGATCCTAATGCGTATACAGGTAACTGCCAAAATAAAGGAAACGCTTGAGTAAATAAGGGATACAAAGTATATTGAATGCAGGTGCTTCCACACAGGTGTGGTTCCTGAGTTAATTAAGCAATTGACATCTCATCATGCTTACGATCATGTATAAATACGCCCAGTTGCCTGTTATTATTGCTACCATGGCTAGAAGAAGAGATCTCAGTGTCTTTGAAAGAGGGGTCTTAAAGGAGCATAGGGGGTTTAAAGTGTGTGTGTGTCAGTCACCAGATTCCGGCCCAGTTGAACACTTATGGGAGATTCTGGAGCGACGTCTGAGACAGTGTTTTCCACCACCATCAACAAAACACCAAATTATGGAATTTCTTGTGGAAGAATGGTATCCCATCCCTACAATAGAGATCTAGACACTTGTAGAATCAATGCCAAGGCGCACTGAAGCTGTTCTGGCAGCTCGTGGTGGTCCAAATCCTTATTAAGACACTTTATGTTGGTGTTTCCTTTATTTTGGCAGTTAGCTGTAGTTGGGTCTACACAACATATGGTGGGTACTGTTTACTCAGCTCTACTTTACACAACATATGGTGGGTACTGTTTACTCAGCTCTACTTTACACAACATATGGTGGGTACTGTTTACTCAGCTCTACTTTACACAACATATGGTGGGTACTGTTTACTCAGCTCTACTTTACACAACATATGGTGGGTACTGTTTACTCAGCTCTACTTTACACAACATATGGTGGGTACTGTTTACTCAGCTCTACTTTACACAACATATGGTGGGTACTGTTTACTCAGCTCTACTTTACACAACATATGGTGGGTACTGTTTACTCAGCTCTACTTTACACAACATATGGTGGGTACTGTTTACTCAGCTCTACTTTACACAACATATGGTGGGTACTGTTTACTCAGCTCTACTTTAGACAAAATATGGTGGGTACTGTTTACTCAGCTCTACTTTACACAACATATGGTGGGTACTGTTTACTCAGCTCTACTTTACACAACATATGGTGGGTACTGTTTACTCAGCTCTACTTTACACAACATAAGGTATGTAAAGGTCTGGCAAACATATGTTTTAGGGTGAGGTATGATGCCTGGATTAGGGATTAGGGATTATTTTTTCAGTACCACAGACAATGTAGGAAAATACAACACATCATACACAGAACAACACAACACAGTACAACACAACACAGTACAACACAACACAGAACAACACAACACAGTACAACACAACACAGAACAACACAACACAGTACAACACAACACAGTACAACACAACACAGAACAACACAACACAGAACAACACAACACAGAACAACACAACACAGTACAACACACTGACTCTAGCAAGAAGAAAGAGAAAAGAGAGAGAAGGAAAGAGGGGAATGGAGAAGGGGGAATTATGGGAGGAGAGGGGGGGAATGAAGGGAAAGGGACAAGGGAGGGAGAGAGAAAGAGAGAGAGAGAGAGAGAGAGAGAGAGAGAGAGAGAGAGAGAGAGAAGGAAAGAGGGGAATGGAAAAGGGGGAATTATGGGAGGAGAGGGGGGGAATGAAGGGAAAGGGACAAGGGAGGGAGAGAGAAAGAGAGAGAGAGAGAGAGAGAGAGAGAGAGAGAGAGAAGGAAAGAGGGGAATGGAGAAGGGGGAATTATGGGAGGAGAGGGAGGGAATGAAGGGAAAGGGACAAGGGAGGGAGAGTGAAAGAGAGAGAGAGAGAGAGAGAGAGAGAGAGAGAAGGAAAGAGGGGAATGGAGAAGGGGGAATTATGGGAGGAGAGGGAGGGAATGAAGGGAAAGGGACAAGGGAGGGAGAGAGAGAGAAAGAGAGAGAGAGAGAGAGAGAGAAGGAAAGAGGGGAATGGAGAAGGGGGAATTATGGGAGGAGAGGGAGGGAATGAAGGGAAAGGGACAAGGGAGGGAGAGAGAGAGAAAGAGAGAGAGAGAGAGAGAGAGAGAGAGAGAGGTCAGGTTGAAAGTGAGAATTTGGGAGAGCTACACGAAGTGTTGGCAATGACTGTGTGTGTGTATGTGAGATGTAGACCACTGCTATGTGCTCATGATATCTGCAGGAGGTTTTTCTGGGTATTATTTTAAACTTTTGACGTTGATTGTTTTCAGTGGGTTCGAACGGTCTGGCGTAGCTGGGAAGAGGGAGGAGAGGAGAGGGAGGAGAAAATGTGGTTTCAATCACTCACAAAGATGCTTTTGTTCTGCAGCTGGGGCCCTCTCTCTCAGTGAGCCCTCAGGAGCCTGCAGACGGGGACAGTTACAGTATGGCTCTGGACGGGGACAGTTACAGAATGGCTCTGGACGGGGACAGTTACAGAATGGCTCTGGACGGGGACAGTTACAGTGTGGCTCTGGACGGGGACAGTTACAGTATGGCTCTGGACGGGGACAGTTACAGTATGGCTCTGGACGGGGACAGTTACAGTTGGGCTCTGGACGGGGACAGTTACAGTATGGCTCTGGACGGGGACAGTTACGTTATGGCTCTGGACGGGGACATTTACAGTATGGCTCTGGACGGGGACAGTTACAGTATGGCTCTGGACGGGGACAGTTACGTTATGGCTCTGGACGGGGACAGTTACAGTATGGCTCTGGACGGGGACAGTTACAGTATGGCTCTGGACGGGGACAGTTACGTTATGGCTCTGGACGGGGACAGTTACAGTATGGCTCTGGGCGGGGACAGTTACGTTATGGCTCTGGACGGGGACATTTACAGTATGGCTCTGGACGGGGACAGTTACAGAATGGCTCTGGACGGGGACAGTTACAACTATTGGCAAACTGTGTGACATTTGGGTGACAGAGTGACATTTTGATTGCACAAAAATGCTCTTTAAATGATCTTAATACCAATTGTACGTGGATGGAACACAGACCTGTGTGTGTATTAGTTTGCACATAAATGTATTGTGAGCCTGTGTTGTTGTAGAGTGAGTCAACATACAGGACAGCAAAAACATGTGTGTGTTGCACCTGGGTCGTTCCATGTCCTTTCAGCAAGCCATGACACCCAGCCATGACACCCACCATCTCAGGTTGTCTGAAATGGTTTCTGCAGTTAGAAACATATAAGATTAGAATTCCTGCAACATTATTTTGTTGAAATATGATTTGATCTCTGAGATATTAAGCTAATTGATTGCACCCAAATTGGGCATTTTACTTTAAAAGATTCATATAATATTCAATAAATATAGTACCCAACATCTGATTTGGACTAAACTTGTTTGTACCAATGGGAAAGACATGAGGAATCCCTTGAAAATAGTCAAAAGCCACCCACAGACCCATGTTCTATTTTTCTTTTGAAATATTTTTTATTGAACCTTTATTTAACTAGGCAAGTAAGTTAAGAACAAATTATTGTTTCCAAATTTTTATTTTTTTTACCTTTATTTAACCAGGCAAGTCAGTTAAGAACAAATTCTTATTTTCAATGACGGCCTGGGAACAGTGGGTTAACTGCCTGTTCAGGGGCAGAACGACAGATTTGTACCTTGTCAGCTCGGGGATTTGAACTTGCAACCTTCCGGTTACTAGCCCAACGCTCTAACCACTAGGCTACACTGCCGCCCCAGTGACGGCCTACCCCGGCCAAACCCGGACAATTGTGCTCCTTGATTCAGCCTGGATTCGAACCAGGGACTGTAGTGACGACTCCTGCACGGAGGTGCAGTGCCTTTGACCGCTGCATAACTCTGAAGCATGTGATGTATGTACAGTATGTAATGTATTTCCAGTGAATTTGGTGATGGTTATTTTCCCCTCTTCAGAGAAATTAGTAATTGAAGTTGTTAGGTTTATGTCCCATTATACATCCTGATATGACCAAGTTCTGACCACTAGACGGTGCTGTTCCTGCTATTTGGTGTCTTACTCATTGGTGGAAAACATTTGATGCAGATGTTGAGTACTATATACAGTTCCTTCGGAAAGTATTCCATATTTTGTTACATTACAGCCTTATTCTTAAATGGATTCAATTGTTTTGTTCCTCATCAATCTACACAGAATAGCCCATAATGACAAAGCAAAAACAGGTTTTCATGAATGTTTGCTAATTTATTTGAAAAAACCCAGAAATATGACATTTACTTAAGTATTCAGACCCTTTACTTAGTACTTTGTTGAAGCACTGAGTAGACATTTCAGAACAATCAGAGATTGTTGTGCTTTTTGTTGTGCTTTTTAACCTGCACCTTGGCTCATGTTGTGTACTGTAAAGAGGTTCTGTTTAGTATGCATATGGTGGTAAAGTGTGTGTGTGTTTGTATGTGTGTGTGTGTGTGCGTGTTTTTAGTATGCGTATGGCGGGGTCTCTTCCTAACCAATTGTCACAGGGATTTAAGCGTCAAGAACAAATTTCCTCCCTCGTGACTGACAGAGCAGTTCACAAAAAGCACCAGATTAAATAGTTTAAACTTTCCAAAAACACTCAACAGTTTTAAATCTTTTCCCTGTGGCAACAGATCCACAGTGGAATGCTGAGGTTTAAAGATACGCTTTAGGGCATGTTTCAAACCCTGTGGAGAGGGAGAGGGGGTGAGAGATGGAGAAACAGAAAGAGGGGGAAGGTAGTGGAAGAAGGATGGAGAGAGGTAGGGAAGAAGAAAGGAAGAAAAGAGTAGAGAGAGAGAAAGAGAGAGCGAGCGAGAGAGAGAGAGAGAGAGAGCGAGAGAGAGAGAGAGAGAGAGAGAGAGAGAGAGAAAGAGAGAGCGAGAGAGAGAGAGAGAGAGAGAGAGAGAAAGAGAGAGCGAGAGAGAGAGCGAGAGCGAGAGAGAGCGAGAGCGAGAGAGAGAGAGCGACGCAGAGAGAGAGAGAGAGAGACGCAGAGAGAGAGACGCAGAGTGAGAGAGAGATGAGAGAGAGACGCAGAGAGAGAGAGAGAGAGAGAGAGAGAGAGAGAGAGAGATGAGAGAGAGAGAGAGAGAGACGCAGAGAGAGAGAGAGACGCAGAGAGAGAGAGAGAGACGCAGAGAGAGAGAGAGAGAGAGAGAGAGAGACGCAGAGAGAGAGAGAGACGCAGAGAGAGAGAGAGAGAGAGAAAGAGAGAGAAAGAAAGAAAGAGAAAAGGGAATGGAACCTGATCTCTCTCAGCTGGGCTGGAATAACACACCTCCACCCAGTGGCAATCTGAGTCTGGCAGGGGTGAGGGAGTCCTGACACACACGCACACCCACGCAGACACACACAGATGTACACACACACGCGCACATGCATGCATGCAAGCACGCACACAGTTTGTCATTGTATCTGGGGTGCGAGCAGCTTTTGACTAACACAGCATCTTTGGATCCACAATGAAACATTGTGACTAAAAGGAACCAGCTACTATGTTTTAAAGGTCATCCTTGGACTTATGAGACCCATTTCATTGTTAAAATGTCCAGTGGATAATCAAATGGAAATGTTGATATGTGATATTTCAAATCCAGTAGTATTATGTGTCCATGACAATTTTCCATCACTGACAATAAAGTTAATTTGAGCTTATCTCTCAACATTATATTCGCAGTGAAACTTACAAAAATGAATGGCAGACTCTAATCCTCGTTTGGGGGGGAAGTGTTCTACAGGAATAACTTTGTAAAATGTAAATATAAAGATGATTTATTCACCAAATTATGTAAAAAATGTCAACATATTACTTTCATATAAATGCTTTATTAAAATGTTGAGTTACTGCTGGCCAAGCTACAGTGTATGTTAGCTTATCGGATGTGATGGCTAGCTAGTAGGCTCGTCTTCATTTTCAGCTGTTCAGGGATGAACAACCAAACAAACTAATCATAAAATCAGCAGTGTCTGTCACGTTCGTGAGGAGAGACGGACCAAGGTGCAGCGGATGATGAGTTCCACATATTTATTATAAAGTGAAACTTTAAATCAAAACAATAAATCAAATAAACTAACAACGAAGCGTGACTACGTGGTGCACTTGCACAAAACACAAAATAATATCCCACAAACACAGGTGAGGAAACAAACTACCGAAATGTGATCCCCAATCAGAGGCAACGATAAACAGCTGCCTCTATTTGGGTACCATATCAGCACCCACATAGAAATATCTATACTAGATCACCCCCTAGTCACGCCCTGACCTACTACACCATAGAGAAACAATGGCTCTCTATGGTCAGGGCGTGACAGTGTGAATTGTGAATACCCAGACAGTTCCTTAATCCTGAATTGGTGAACTTGCTAGCCAGCTAATGACAAATGTAGCAAATTTGCACATTAACAAAGGTAGTTGTGGTTCTCAGTAACTTGAACCAGCACTGAAATTTAAACGGTGGTTCATTTCTCCCCCCTTTATGTTTTTGCTCTATTCTCCTCAGGTGGAAGTACATCCCATCACCCAAACAGATGTAAAAAACATGCAGTGCATTCAGAAAGTATTCAGACCACTTGACTTTTGACATTTTGTTACGTTACAGCCTTATGCTAAAATGGATTCAATTGTTTTCCCCCTCACCAATCTACACACAATACCCCATAATGACAAAGCAAAAAAACTTTTGAAAAACCCCCCATACAATACAACAAGTATTCAGACCCTTTACTCAGTACTTTGTTGAAGCACCTTTGGCAGCGATTACAGCCTGGCGTCGCTGCACAGCTATTTACAGGTTTCTCTAGAGATGTTTGATCGGGTTCAAGTCCAGGCTCTGCCTCAAGCACATTCAGAGACTTGTCCCGTAGCCACTCCTGCGTTGTCTTGGCTGTGTGCTTAGGGTCATTGTCCTGTTGGAAGGAGAACTTTTGTCCCAGTCTGAGATCCTGAGCTCTCAGGAGCAGATTTTCATCAAGAATCTCTCTTTTTGCTGTGACATGCACTGCCAACTGTGGGACCTTATATAGAGAGCTGTGTGCCTTTCCAAATCATGTCCAATCAATTGAATTTATCACAAGTGGACTCCAATCAAGTTGTAGAAACATCTCAAGGAAAATCATTTGAAAAAAGATGCACCTGAGCTCAGTTGAGTCTCATGTCAAAGGTTCTGAATAATTATGTAAATAAGGTATTTCTGTTTTTTATTTTTAATACATTTGCAAACATTTCTCAAAACCTGTTTCGCTTTGTCATTATGGGGTATTGTGTGTAGATTTATGAAAACTCAATTTTAGAATAAGGTTGCAACGTAACAAAATGTGGAAAAAGTCAACGGGTCTGAATACTTTCCAAATGCACTGTATGTTATTCTCTATCATGCAGAATTGACTGCTCATTGTAACATATGAAACTCATTCTAAAATAGAGACATGAGGGATTTCTGCCCTAGGGTACTGCACTGTGTGCACATTTTTATACCTGCCCAGCACAAACACTGTGTTCAACTATTCATGGTCTACAATTTAGACCACAGTTAGATGAATGAGGTGTTAGTGAAGGGCTGGAACAAAAACCTGTAAACTCCTGTCCCTGTGTATAAAAACCTGTAAACTCCTGTCCTGTGTATAAAAACCTGTAAACTCCTGTCCTGTGTATAAAAACCTGTAAACTCCTGTCCTGTGTATAAAAACCTGTAAACTCCTGTCCTGTGTATAAAAACCTGTAAACTCCTGTCCTGTGTATAAAAACCTGTAAACTCCTGTCCTGTGTATAAAAACCTGTAACTCCTGTCCTGTGTATAAAAACCTGTAAACTCCTGTCCTGTGTATAAAAACCTGTAAACTCCTGTCCTGTGTATAAAAACCTGTAAACTCCTGTCCTGTGTATAAAAACCTGTAAACTCCTGTCCCTGTGTATAAAAACCTGTAAACTCCTGTCCTGTGTATAAAAACCTGTAAACTCCTGTCCCTGTGTATAAAAACCTGTAAACTCCTGTCCCTGTGTATAAAAACCTGTAAACTCCTGTCCTGTGTATACAAACCTGTAAACTCCTGTCCTGTGTATAAAAACCTGTAAAACCTGTAAACTCCTGTCCTGTGTATAAAAACCTGTAAACTCCTGTCCTGTGTATAAAAACCTGTAAACTCCTGTCCTGTGTATAAAAACCTGTAAACTCCTGTCCTGTGTATAAAAACCTGTAAACTCCTGTCCTGTGTATAAAAACCTGTAAACTCCTGTCCTGTGTATAAAAACCTGTAAACTCCTGTCCTGTGTATAAAAACCTGTAAACTCCTGTCCCTGTGTATAAAAACCTGTAAACTCCTGTCCTGTGTATAAAAACCTGTAAACTCCTGTCCCTGTGTATAAAAACTTGTAAACTCCTGTCCCTGTGTATAAAAACCTGTAAACTCCTGTCCTGTGTATACAAACCTGTAAACTCCTGTCCTGTGTATAAAAACCTGTAAACTCCTGTCCTGTGTATAAAAACCTGTAAACTCCTGTCCTGTGTATAAAAACCTGTAAACTCCTGTCCCTGTGTATAAAAACCTGTAAACTCCTGTCCCTGTGTATAAAAACCTGTAAACTCCTGTCCTGTGTATAAAAACCTGTAAACTCCTGTCCCTGTGTATAAAAACCTGTAAACTCCTGTCCTGTGTATAAAAACCTGTAAACTCCTGTCCTGTGTATAAAAACCTGTAAACTCCTGTCCTGTGTATAAAAACCTGTAAACTCCTGTCCCTGTGTATAAAAACCTGTGGCTGTCATGACAATTTCCCTCATGTACTGAACAAGCTTTTGAATGTTCGTTTCCTTGATGGCCTCACTTGGGGATGCTAAAATGTTTATTCTATTCTACTGCGCCATTTACTTGTTCGTAGTCTTATCTTTTATTATTTCTTATTATTGCTGCATTGTCAAGAAGGACCATGTGTATCCTGTACATACGACTAATAAAACTTGACTTATTTTGTACAATAGACTGTGTTCTAAGCATTGTCTGTAAACAGAAGTATCTAGCTAGGAGAAAAGCTAGCTTTGTAGATGCAGGCTGGGTGATAATGCAAAAAAGTGCATCATCACGGTATCAAAATTAGTGATGGTCATTCCGGCTCTTTTCAGTGAGCAGGCTTGTTCGGCTCAGCTCAACAAAAAGAGACCAAAGTATGTTCATCTCTAGGAGACAGAACGCGTCTGCTTCATGAGCGGTATGACAGCTGCGTGGTCCCATGGTGTTTATACTTGCGTACTATTGTTTGTACAGATGAATGTTGTACCTGTACTTGTACTTGGCTCCCAAACGGCTATTTAAAAAAATATGTTTTGCATTTTTTCAAGTCAAACAGTTTGCGATAGTTTGACTATGATTGGTGTTAAAACAATTCTAATTAAATTATTAAATTAAATCATACTCTTCATTAACCACAATGTATGTAAAAATGCATAGTTTTTTAAATGAAAAAAAATGCTATTAAACATTTGCATTAAAAATTGAACTTTTTAATGTACAGTTGAAGTCGGAAGTTTACATACAAACCATAGTTTTGGCAAGTCGGTTAGGACATCTACTTTATGCAACAATTTATTTACGCACAGATTATTTCACTTATAATTCACTGTATCACAATTCTAGTGGGTCAGAAGTTGACTGTGCCTTTAAACAGCTTGGAAAAGTTCAGAAAAAGATGGCTTTAGAAGATTCTGATAGGCTAATTGACATCATTTGAGTCAATTGGAGGTGTACCTGTGGATGTATTTCAAGGCCTACCATCAAACTCAGTGCCTCTTTGCTTGACATCATGGGAAAATCTAAAGAAATCAGCCAAAACCTCAGAAAAGAAATTGTAGACCTCCACAAGTCTGGTTCATCCTTGGGAGCAATTTCCAAATGCCTGAAGGTACAACATTCATCTGTACAAACAATAGTACGCAAGTATAAACACCATGGGACCACGCAGCTGTCATACCGCTCATGAAGCAGACGCGTTCTGTCTCCTAGAGATGAACATACTTTGGTGTGAAAAGTGCAAATCAATCCCAGAACAACAGCAAAGGACCTTGTGAAGATGCTGGAGGAAAAAGGTGCAAAAGTATCTATATCCACAGTAAAACTAGTCCTATACCGACATAACCTGAAAGGCCGCTCAGCAAGGAAGAAGCCACTGCTCCAAAACCGTCATAAAAAAAGCCAGACTACGGTTTGCAACTGCACATGGGGACAAAGATTGTACTTTTTGGAGAAATGTCCTCTGGTCTGATGAAACAAAAATAGAACTGTTTGGCCATAATGACCATCGTTATATTTGGAGGAAAAAGGGGGAGGCTTAGAAGCCGAAGAACACCATCCCAACCTTGAAGCACGGGGGTGGCAGCATCATGTTGTGGCGGTGCTTTGCTGCAGGAGGGACTGGTGCACTTCTCAAAATAGATGGCATCATGAGGTAGGAAAAATTATGTGGATATATTGAAGAAACATCTCAAGACATCAGTCAGAAAGTTAAACTTGGTCGCAAATGGGTCATCCAAATAGACAATAACCCCAAGTATACTTCCAAAGTTGTGGCATAATGGCTTAAGGACAACAAAGTCAAGGTATTGGAGTGGCCATCACAAAGCACTGACCTCAATCCTATAGAATATTTGTGGGCAGAACTGAAAAAGCGTGTGCGAGCAAGGAGGCCTACAAACCTGACTCAGATACACTAGCTCTGTCAGGAGGAATGGGCCAAAATTCACCCAACTTGTTGTGGGAAGCTTCTGGAAGGCTACCCAAAACAATTTAAAGGCAATGCTACCAAATACTAATTGAGTATATGTAAACTTCTGACCCACTGGGAATGTGATGAAAGAAATAAAAGCAAAAAAAAATTGCTCTCAAATATTATTCTGACATTTCACATTCTTAAAATAGAGTGCTGATCCTAACTGACCTAAGACAGGGAATTTTTACAAGGATTAAATGTAAGGAATTGTGAAAAACTGAGTTTAAATGTATTTGGCTAAGGTGTATGTAAACTTCTGACTTCAACTGTATATAAACAAAGTGCATATAAATTATCCATTCAAAACGAATACAATCTGAACAGCATAATAGAATATTGCACCATATCAAAGAGAAATAAATAACAATGTGCAAAACTGCAGCATCCCACTTAAAACATTAAACTGGTCCCTCTTTTCTCTTTTCTTTTTTGCCATGTTATAACTAGCAGCACACAGCAATGCTGACCATATTTTGCTTATATGAGAGATTTGCATCCAGAAATGCAAGCTGCCTCACTTTTGAGGGGCTGATGCGGTTTCTTCTCTCAGTATTTATTTGTCCCGTTTTCTAGAAGACCCTCTCAGAGGGAACGGATGTGGCCACTATTCAGAGTCTCCCTGTCATGCCTTTAGTAAGCCGTGGGTAGACAGAGGCCTTGTTCTTCTACCAGCTCAGAGGGGCTCCTCCAAATAGGATCGGACCTCCATTATGGCATCTGCTAAGGGATTCCTTCGTGCTGCATCCCGGGTTGCTCTCTCGTCAAACAACAGACGTTTGTGGCAATACTGCTGGTGCTTCTGCTCCATCTGATCCCTCTTCTTCCTGTTGCCCTGGTGCCTGAGCCAGCTGACTGTTGGGGCTGTCCCTCCCTGCTGCTGAGGTTATTCTTTAAGAGCCTCATCAGCAGCGCCTCATCAATTCTGATAGCACGTGATTATATTCCATTCTGTGAAACTTTCTGTCCATTGATGAACATAGGGTGTTGTCACACTCTGACCATTATTTGAGTTGTTTGTTTCTATGTTTTGTTTGGTCAGGGTGTGATATGAGTGGGCATTCTATGTTGCATGTCTAGTTAGTCTGTTTCTATGTGTTTTGGCCTGATATGGTTCTCAATCAGAGGCAGGTGTTTGTCGTTGTCTCTGATTAGGAACCATATTTAGGTAGCCTGTTTTGTATTGTGGTTTGGGGGTTATTGTCCATGTTACGTTGCATGTTAGCACTATGTTTCATTAGCAGTCACGTTCATTTATTGTTTTGTTCGTTTGTTCAGTTTACTTCGTGTTTTTCGTCATCCATTAAAATGATGCATTCACACCACGCTGTGCTTTGGTCCGCTTCTTACGACGATCGTGACAGAATAACCCACCACAAAAGGACCAAGCGGCGTGGTAACGGGCAGCAGCAGCAGCGAACACAAGACTCCTGGACTTGGGAGGAGATTATGGATGGTAAAGGACCCTGGGCACCGCCAGGGGAATATCGCAGTCCCAAGGCAGAGCTGGAGGCAGCGAAGGCAGAGAGGTGCTGGTATGAGGAGGCAGCACGGCAGCGCGGCTGGAAGCCCGGAGGCAGCCCCAAAAATGTCTTGGGGGGGCACACAGGGAGTGTGGCGAAGCCAGGTAGGAGACCTGCGCCAACTTCCTGTGCTTACCGGAGAGAGAGAGGAACCGGGCAGGCACAGTGTTATGCGATGGAGCGCACTGTGTCCCTGGTACGTGTGCCTAGTCCAGTTCGGTACATTCCAGCTCCATGTATCGGCCGGGCTAGAGTGGGCATCGAGCCAGGTGCCATGAAGCCGGCTCTACGCATCTGGGCTCCAGTGCATCTCCTCGGGCCGGCATACATGGCACCAGCCTTACGCATGGTGTCCCCGGTTCGGCCAGCACAGCCCAGTGCGGGCTATTCCACATCGCAGCACTGGCCTGGCTACGGGGAGCATTCAACCAGGTAAGGTTGGTCAGGCTCGGTGCTCAAGAGCTCCAGTGTGCCTGCACGGTCCGGTCTGTTCGGTGCCATCTCCACGTACCAGACCTCCGGTGGCAGCCCCCCGCTCCAGGCTGTCTCTCCGTCTCATCCCTACAGGTGCTCCCGCCTGTCCAGCGCTGCCAGAGCCTTCCTCCTGCCCAGCGCTGCCAGAGTCTCCCGTCTGTCCTGAGCTGCTAGAGTCTCCTGTCTGTCCTGAGCTGCTAGAGTCTCCCGTCTGTCCCGATCCGTCAGAGCCGCCAGTCTGTCCTGAACTGTCAGAGCCACCAGTCTGTCCTGAGCCGTCAGTCAGCCAGGAGCCGCCAGAGCCGTCAGCCAGCCAGGACCTGCCAGAGCCGTCAGCCATCCAGGACCTGCCAGAACCGTCAGCCAGCCAGGAGCTGCCAGAGCCGTCAGCCAGCCAGGAGCTGCCAGAGCCGTCAAACAGCCAGGAGCTGCCAGAGCCGTCAACCAGCCAGGAGCTTCCAGAGCCGTCAGCCAGCCAGGAGCTGCCAGAGCCGTCAGCCAGTCCGGAGCTGCCCCTCAGTCCGGAGCTGTCCCTCAGTCCGGAGCTGCCCCTCAGTTTGGAGCTGCCCCTCAGTTCGGAGCTGCCCCTCAGTCCAGTGGAGCATTTAATTCGGGTCTTAGACCCAAGGTCGGAGGCGAGGGTAGCCACGCTAAAGAGGCCCTTGAACAGGGAAATGACTATGGTGGAGTGGGGTCCATGTCCCGCGCCAGAGCCGCCACCGTGGCCAGATGCCCACCCAGACCCTCCACTATAGGTTTAGGTTTTGCGGCCGGAGTGCGCACCTTAGGGGGGGGGGGGTACTGTCACACTCTGACCATTATTTGAGTTGTTTGTTTCTATATTTTGTTTGGTCAGGGTGTGATATGAGTGGGCATTCTATGTTGCATGTCTGTTTCTACGTGTTTTCACCTGATATGGTTCTCAATCAGAGGCAGGTGTTTGTCGTTGTCTCTGATTGGGAACCATATTTAGGTAGCCTATTTTGTATTGTGATTTGTGGGTTATTGTCTATGTTACGTTGCATGTTAGCACTATGTTTCATTAGCAGTCACGGTCATTTATTGTTTTGTTAGTTTGTTCAGTTTACTTTGTGTTTTTCGTCATCCATTAAAATGATGCATTCACACCACGCTGCGCTTTGGTCCGCTTCTTACGACGATCGTTACAGGTGTCCATGAACTCTGTCACATGTCCTGTGGTAACATTTGCTTCTCTCTGGCGGCTGGCTGTGATTCGCTGTCCCAGCTGTCACGTAGCTGAAAAGAGAGAACAGTAACTTATTAGTTCAGGTTCATGTTTTGTCTACTGATACTACATTCTCATCTACTGCTCATATACATATATAACACTGGATTAAATAATGATGTAGTAATAACTGCCTACAGTACCTCTCTCCACTGATCTCCACAGTGACCTGCTCAAAGGGTTCCAGGACTGAACAGCTCCTCCACCACCTCCCATTCCTCATGAGACAGAGCATCAACAGGTGCATTGACAATGGCCAGGGGAGAGATGATGGCATCCTTTGACTCAAGAAACCGCTTCAACATATACAGTTTAGAGTTCCACCTTGTAGTGCAGTCTTGTTTAGGCCTCAGCTCAGGCATCCCCATCTGGCGTTGTGTAGACTAGTTGTTCAGCACCCACTGTGCTCCTGTGGAAGTATTCCACAGCTGATTTCACTTTGTCCACAGTGGGCTTCATCACCTTCAGAGCATCTCTTACAATCAGGCTGATTGTGTGGGCAAGACATGGATGATGGGTCCATTTAAAAATGTTCATGGCTTTGTTTATGTTGGCTGCATTGTCGCTAACACAACAGACCACTTTTCCATCTACTTGACATTCTCTGGCCACTCTCAACAGTTCCTCTGCCAAGTTCTCTAAGGTGTGTCTGTCGCTGAACTCAAAGCAGTCCAGAAGACAGCTAGACATCGAAAGTCTTCAATGAAGTGACATGTAACTGACATGTAAGAAGTGGTTACCCTTGATGTCCAGCAGTCAGTGGCAAACTGCAACTTTTTGGACTCTTTCCCACACTGAAGCCTGTGTACTCTTGTACAGTTGTGGAATACGTGATTTTGAAAGGGTTTTCCAGCATGGAATTGTGTACATTGGATTTAGACTATTGCTATAATTTCTTAAACCTTGCTCCTCCACGATCGAAAATGGCTGGAAATCGTTGACAATTATTTTAGTCAATGCAATATCAATTTGGCCTTCTTTTGCTACAGACATAGACTTTGGCATAAACTGGTCCATAGAAGACTGCGTTGCTGTGGGTCGCGGAGTAGGTCACCTTGACTGAGTGGATACATCTCCACGTGTGCAGGTGCTGGCTCCACCACCATCACTAGCAGGCCCGCTAGCTTCTCGAAGCTCCACTACAGCTAGCTTCACAGTTGGGGTCACAGTTCGCATATGCCTGTAGGTTGTGAGTAGAACCGGCTTTATATGAGATTTTGATTTGGCAAATTCTACACTGTGCTCTAACATTGTCTACATTATTAAAATGCATCCAAATGCTACTGTGCTTCCGACTCATTTTCCAGCTGTTGTTTTCACAGCTGTCCTTCATCTCTCTCCTCGGCTGCTCAGTGTGTGACTGTGAGTGAGTTGGCTCGGCCCTCCCTCACACATCTTTGGTTCATTGGTTGACACTGCATGTCTGATTGACAGGAACAACAGATGAGGCTGTTAGTCTGAGCAGACAGTCAGCGCGAATGTGTGCGCTTGAGCATTTAGGCCTATATTATTTTATTTATGTTTTCGTTATTTGAATTAGTTCATTCTATTCATCTAAATCTTTTGATTATTCATATCTTAATTTTTATAAATATTTTTATAAAAATATTTTTATAAATAGATTCGGCTCTTCTGATTAGCGAGCCAGCTCCCAACGTTCAACTACAAGAGCCGGCTCCCAACGTTCACCTACAAGAACCGGCTCCCAACGTTCACCTACAAGAGCCGGCTCCCAACGTTCACCTACAAGAGCCGGCTCCCAACGTTCACCTACAAGAGCCGGCTCCCAACATTCACCTACAAGAGCCGGCTCCCAACGTTCACCTACAAGAACCGGCTCATATCCAAACAGGTGTTACCTAAACCACTTATCTAACTTTAATTATATACATTTTTCGGATAATGCACTTAAAAAATCAGTGCAAGACATGTATAAATAACTATTCAACAAAGATACCTGCAGCACTTAATATGATAAATACATACACTTCAGCATTAGCAATACAGTATAGGAATCCAAGCTGGAAGCTTTACAAAATCTAAATGAACAAAAGAGAAAATCAAAAAGACATAATGGTAAAGAATGCCCTCGAGAGCTAAGCCAAGTGTTAATATACAATAATACATCATAACAGCCAAACCGGAGAAGGAACAGAAGTGTCTATGGCGATCTGTCAACATCATCAACGAATGTGAATCTACATCTTGATAAAACAGCTTGGCTTACAGGTGTACCTTAAAGGATGAGAATTCAAACATCATATATTTACTGAATGCAGCAGCGCCTCTTTCGTGAGAGTTTGGATCATAACAATAATAATAATAGTAATCAATCATTCCTTTGTAAGCTGTGAGCAAGTGAGGGTGTACACTAAGCTCTGTTTGTATTTGGACAGTATCTTTAGTTACCCATTTTGGAAACACACCCAAGGTCTCCACCCAATGGCTTTCACCAATCCAAACCTGGTCAAATCAGTGATTACCTCAAGGAATGAAGGGAGGAAGGAAGTGGTTATACACCATAATATGTGAACAGACCCTGTGTGTCCTTTTGTTTTGTAACTTCATTTTACTAGGCAAGTCAGTTAAAGAACAAATTCTTATTTTCAATGACAGCCTAGGAACAGTGGGTTAAACTGCCTTGTTCAGGGGCAGAATGACAGATTTTTATCTTGTCAGCTCAGGGACATGATCTTGCAACCTTTCAGTTACTAGTCCGACGCTCTAACCACTAGGCTACCTGCCGCCCTTCAGGCTGTGTCTAGTTGAAAGGAAGGAATCATGTCTACAGTTTGTAAACAGGCTCTGTGTCCTCCAGGCGATGTATTGAAGCTGTTTCGTCTGTTGTCTGGTTTGTTTACCCCTCCTGGTGGCCACACACTGTATCACAGCAACCGCAGCTGACCCGCTCACTCCAGGTAGAAATCACCCATAGGCACAGATCTAGGATCAGCTGTCCCTCCCGAATCCCTGACCTTTAACGGAGGTGAAACACAATACAGGGTAAGGGCAGAGAGAAGGCTGAGGATTTACTCACTGTTATCACTGTGATGTTTGAGAATGCAGACATAACATGAATTAATGAGCACTACAACAGAGGAAACAACAGGGTGAGCACTACAACAGAGGAAACAACAGGGTGAGCACTACAACAGAGGAAACAACAGGGTGAGCACTACAACAGAGGAAACAACAGGGTGAGCACTACAACAGAGGAAACAACAGGGTGAGCACTACAACAGAGGAAACAACAGGGTGAGCACTACAACAGAGGAAACAACAGGGTGAGCACTACAACAGAGGAAAAAACAGGGTGAGCACTACAACAGAGGAAACAACAGGGTGAGCACTACAACAGAGGAAACAACAGGGTGAGCACTACAACAGAGGAAACAACAGGGTGAGCACTACAACAGAGGAAACAACAGGGTGAGCACTACAACAGAGGAAAAAACAGGGTGAGCACTACAACAGAGGAAAAAACAGGGTGAGCACTACAACAGAGGAAACAACAGGGTGAGCACTACAACAGAGGAAACAACAGGGTGAGCACTACAACAGAGGAAACAACAGGGTGAGCACTACAACAGAGGAAACAACAGGGTAAGCACTACAACAGAGGAAAAAACAGGGTGAGCACTACAACAGAGGAAAAAACAGGGTGAGCACTACAACAGAGGAAACAACAGGGTGAGCACTACAACAGAGGAAAAACAGGGTGAGCACTACAACAGAGGAAACAACAAATTGAGCACTACAACAGAGGAAACAACAGGGTGAGCACTACATCAGAGGAAAAAACAGGGTGAGCACTACAACAGAGGAAAAACAGGGTGAGCACTACAACAGAGGAAACAACAGGGTGAGCACTACAACAGAGGAAACAACAGGGTGAGCACTACAACAGAGGAAACAACAGGGTGAGCACTACATCAGAGGAAACAACAGGGTGATTATTACAACAGAGGAAACAACAGGGTGAGCACTACAACAGAGGAAACAACAGGGTGAGCACTACAACAGAGGAAACAACAGGGTGAGGACTACAACAGAGGAAAAAACAGGGTGAGCACTACGTCACACAGTCAAAGTGGTGAATATGATTTGACAAATGTCATCAGCTAAATGAGATGGCGAGACTGGTAGAGGATCGAAGTCTTTCACCAGACACACTCCATACCTCTACTATTCCAGATGTTTCCCTTGACTCACACACCACACACACATTGGGACCGCTGCTCCCACACTCTCTCCATTTCCTCAATCAGGCTGGAGTGATGAGTGAGTCCACCTACAGTATGTGTGTATTGGGTGAGTGTGTATTGTGGGAGTGTGTATTATGGGAAGGTGTATTGTGGGAGTGTGTATTGTGCGAGTGTGTATTGTGTGAGTGTGTGTTGTGTGAGTATGTATTGGGTGAGTGTGTATTGTGTGTGTGTATTG
Organism: Oncorhynchus kisutch; assembly: GCF_002021735.2. Classification (NCBI taxonomy): domain Eukaryota; kingdom Metazoa; phylum Chordata; class Actinopteri; order Salmoniformes; family Salmonidae; genus Oncorhynchus; species Oncorhynchus kisutch. The sequence goes on along the minus strand of NC_034178.2, from coordinate 43,342,897 downwards.
TGTGAGTATGTACTGGGTGAGTGTGTATTGCGGGAGTGTGTATTGTGTGAGTATGTATTGGGTGAGTGTGTATTGGGTGAGTGTGTATTGTGTGTGTGTATTGTGTGAGTATGTATTGGGTGAGTGTGTATTGTGTGTGTGTATTGTGTAAGTGTGAGTGTGTATTGTGTGTGCGTGTGTGTATTGTATGAGTGTATATTGTGTGTGTATTGTGTGTGTGTGTGTGTGTGTGTGTATTGTGTGTGTATTGTGTGAGTGTGTATTGTGTGAGTGTGTATTGTGTGTGTGTGTATTGTGTGAGTGTGTATTGTGTGTGTGTATTGTGTGAGTGTGTATAGTGTGAGTGTGCTCCTTGCCAGGAGTCTGTTTGTTCTCGCCCTGTCTGAGGCCTCGCCCTGTCTGCCACTCTTATTCAAAGCACATTTCCCTCCTCTCTCTCTCTCTCTCTCTGACACACACAATATAGCTCTTTCTAAATCTCAGGAGGAATTGGTGAAACATTGGTGATCTGGGGAGAAAGGTGGGGAAGGGGGAGAGTAGGGCCAAGGGGATGGTGGATACAGCTATGGTGTGGGGCAGGTGTATGAGGCATTTGACTGCACTACAGAACCATCTCTTTACCTCTAGGAATAGCGTGCGTAAAACCAGTGGCACATCTGGCCAGATAAAGAACATCACGCTGACACAGTCAGACAGTGTAATACGTATTTTATTGCATTTTATAATGCCATTGTCAATAATTAGTACAGATTACATGCAACTAGACCTACTGTACAGTTGTTTTATTGTCTGCATGGACAGACACAAGAAGATTCAGGTTACAAATACACAGATATATGTGTGTGTTTTATACAGCATGAGGAAAGGACAGTGACTGGCATTACATGGCCACCCAGGGAAGGGGGAAAGGGCAGTGACTGGCATTACATGGCCACCCAGGGAAGAGGGAAAGGGCAGTGACTGGCATTACATGGCCACCCAGGGAAGGGGGAAAGGGCAGTGACTGGCATTACATGGCCACCCAGGGAAGAGGGAAAGGGCAGTGACTGGCATTACATGGCCACCCAGGGAAGGGGGAAAGGGCAGTGACTGGCATTACATGGCCACCCAGGGAAGGGGGAAAGGGCAGTGACTGGCATTACATGGCCACCCAGGGAAGGGGGAAAGGGCAAAGGTCTCAGTGGCAAAGTCGCCTTTTTTAAAACCTCTTTTAGACCATCTTAAAAACCACCGCCTGCTCCTACTTTACCTATTCCCCTGGGGCACACTTTCAGAAAATGAAGAAACAGAACAAAATAAAAAGATAAAAGAGGTAAACAGAAACTAATGTTACAGAGTCACTGAATGTACACACATTCCTAAGATACAACCAGAGGACAGCTGAATGTACACACATTCCTAAGATACAACCAGAGGACAGCTGAAGTGGTAGTTCCATTTTTTGGGGGGGCTGTGAAGTTCATGATAACATGGGCAACTGTCCTTTAAGTTCCCTTTTCCTCAACATGACACCTAAGAGCTGTCCAATCATAGAGCAGGGGCGGGGCCAATTAGGTCCCTGGAGTCACTAATGATCCAATAGGAAGAGTGCTTGTCCAAGAGATGATAGCGATGGTGATAGCGAAGAATGGTTTGAGGTATGGGAAGTAGCTTGTGGTAGATTAGTGCCTGGGGTTGGTTTGGTTACGGTTGTGGTTATGGTTGTGGTGGTCTGTTAGCTTGTAAGCCATGGCCACTCACAACACCTTTGGTTAGGATTCTAATTGGACAAATGCCATCAGGTGTTTGATTGAGGGCCATGCCCAGTTGTCTTATTGAGTGATTGACCGCTGTAAGTTAAAGGTCATCAAAGGAATGACTGTGGTCAGGGGTCAGAGGACACATATTGGCACATAAAGGACCCACAACATCACCTTTACATTGGTCCATCTTTAAAAGCAAGAGAGGGGCTACATATTTTCTTCAATTATTTTCCTCTTTCTCTAATTTTTTCTGAGGTTTTGGTCCTGTCTTAGAGAAAAGTCCTTCTGAGGTATCATCAATACATAATGAAGTCAACTTTTTGTTTTACTGTTGTTTTTCTTTTTCTTTCCTTAAAAATGCAGTACAGAGACAAAAGGTATCAAAATAGACCTAGCTAAGATAAATATACAAACAGCTGTTACCTAAACCACTTATCTAACTTTAATTCTTTTATTTTTTTGAGATAATACACTTAAAAAATCATCGTCCCAGACGTTTTATGAAGAAAACGAGAAAAAAAAGAAAGGAATAACTATTCAACAAAGATACCTGCAGCACTTAATATGATAAATACATACACTTCAGCATTAGCAATACAGTATAGGAATCCAAGCTGGAAGCTTTACAAAATCTAAATGAACAAAAGAGAAAATCAAAAAGACATAATGGTAAAGAATGCCCTCGAGAGCTAAGCCAAGTGTTAATATACAATAATACATCATAACAGCCAAACCGGAGAAGGAACAGAAGTGTCTATGGCGATCTGTCAACATCATCAACGAATGTGAATCTACATCTTGATAAAACAGCTTGGCTTACAGGTGTACCTTAAAGGATGAGAATTCAAACATCATATATTTACTGAATGCAGCAGCGCCTCTTTCGTGAGAGTTTGGATCATAACAATAATAGTAGTAGTAATCATTCATTCCTTTGTAAGCTGTTATTATTGTCCGTCTCCCAGCAAGCTCTGTGTTTGTCTTTGGATAGTATCTTTAGTTACTCAGAGCCTCTCCTCAACTGTCTGAACCAAGGGGCCAACAGGGGCCCGGCTCCTAGTGACAGGGGCCACTATTCACCGTGAAGGGCCAGCTCCATGTCACAGGGCTTTAATTCCCAGCTCTGAGGCTTATTGACTGATACTAAGGGCCCTTTCGACTGAACACTGACTACAGCCGGTGAGTGTGTTTCCTTTATCGCTGCCATCTTAAAGCTGTTCTCTCCATTCATGTGTAGTGTGGGCCGCTGGCGTGTGGCGGGCACTAGTGTGTGTGTGGCCCAATGGCGGGTGCAGGGCACTCATACATTCTGCCCATCATCACTCCTGACAACCAGCATCCTGCCCCATTGAGTCGCAGCTAACGACCGGACTATCATTGGCTGCCGGCAAAGCCGGCTCATAAATATGCGTGCATACAATTAGAGCACCCAGTTAAGAGGCTGTTCGCGGAGTTTTATGATAATGGACAGTACAGAGAGAGCCAATAATACACAGCTGAGAGTAGACCTTTCAAACATGGTGACCACTTCACTCTTCACTATTAGGAGAACGCACCAGTTAACTGGTGTTTTAGGAGAGGTAGTCTATCTTTAACGGGGTGTAATGTTGTTGTAACGTCTCTTTGTTTTTGCGCTCACGCTCATGAATTTGGAGTTCAGATAGCCAGACAAGCTTTTTCAGCCCCACTTAATGTGTATTAACAGTAAGCTGTGTTTTGGTATATTTCACTATTATTATTGAGGAAGATTTTTTATTTTTTTAACCCAGACATATTTCTGGTCTCCAATCTCCCATTTGCTTTTATTGTGAACCATTTTGAAAAGGAGGTAGTGTTATTTTTGGTTTTTACTCTCGGTGTCCCTCTCCCACTTTGTTTGTTAGAAATCAGTCTGATGACATGAAGCATCATAACGCTACTTATACAGGAAACAGTGCTGTTTTACACAGGAAGTCAATACAAAGACTCCTTTATTAAAAAACAAAGAAAATGGTGCAAGAGTTGATTTGACAAAACTGTTCCCAAATGTTGTTTTAGAAAAAAGACATAAGTTGACATGTCCCTTGGTGTGCTCCTTTCACATTGGTATGATTTTGTCATTTGTCAGTTCTTCTCTCTTTGCTGTAAATATCACAAATGGTTATAATGGTATGTCTGTTCTGAAAAACCCTCCGTTTGTCTACTGATGTGATGTTTGGAATGGCAGCCAGGTTCAAACAGTCTCTATCACAACTACTCACAGACTAGGGGATTATGAACGTGTTTCTATAGCAATGTGAGAGCATGAAGACATTATAAGAGCGAAACATTATCATTTTGTTCCTATTTATTATAACACCTGTCCTTTTTGGTATTTGTTAAACTGTTGTGTCTACTAGACTATACTGTAGGTGAGGAGTAAAGAAAGTACATTAAGTAAACTGTTCACTGCTAGACAATGGGACTTTTGGTCCAATTCAATCAAACCGGGAGCCGGGTCAGAAAAATGACATTCTCCTGCATAGCACAAAGGGATGTTTGAATGTATAGAGTTTCACAATGAAAATATTGTTTTGGTTGAGGAAATGAATCAAAACATGCATTATTACAGTGCAATAAAATGTATTTTTTGTTTTACACGGTATCCCAGTTAATGGACAACTGACAACAGCCCACTTCTTTTTTTGCTGGCTTCTAGTGTCACATAAAGGTATATAAATGTTGTGTTCAAGTGCCTAATGAGGGTAAGATAATTATTTGTCATCTTTAACCCTGAATCCCATCTTAGGCTTGCCTACAGCAGAGCCTGCCATAGGGTTGTGTTTGAAACACAGGTAGCCTGAGCATGGAGAGATAGAGATTTCAATCCTAAGTGCTTTCTTTCTTTATCTAAGGAACTGCAAAAGTGTTGTTTGTTAATAGTGTTTTAGGCCTTCAACCATAGCATGCCTAATGTTAGTCGTCATTTGTACCAGTTAACATATGTAAAAAGATTTTAACATCACCAAATTCTATTTAGCATTTTATACTTTGGTTTTTGGAATGATCAGTACTGTCATGAACAAATTCAACGTAAGAGTTACGATAATACAATAATAATTTAAATGTCAGATGTTTATTGTCTTTTGGCCAGTTCTTTAGAGGAAAAACTCAAAAGGGGAAAAATAAACTACAGGGTTTTTGGTTTTCTACACATTTCTTTGGTTACCTGTAACAAAAATAAAATGGGAGAAAAAGCAGAAAATACATCAAAAATAATGTGTTTAAATTTGGCACTGCAGAGAAGGTAATGCTTTTATGCTCACTGAAAACAAAAGATTTGAAATCTCACGTGCTATTCCTTTGAGTTCAACTCACACAGTGAATTGCAGACAGCTTCTACACAGTAACTACAGTAACAATAGAACCGAAATGAAACTGAGCAGAGTTGCCACGTTTTGGTGTCCCACACAAACAATCCCCCCTTACTTCTTTAACATTTTGCACACACTTCTGAGCAGAAATTTGTGGGATGAGGTATTCTCTGACTGCCATAATGTCTTTTTTCAAGCATTGCTTTGTATCACAGCTGATGTTTCTCAACTAACTACGAGAAGATAAAATAAAAAGGAATGAAAGTTAGTTAAAAATGAATAATACAAATGGATGATAATGTTGGGATTATTGGTGAGTGTTCTCAGGAGCTGAGGCCCTCGATCCTAAGTGCTATTCTCAATCTCCTGCCATCTAAACTGGCAAACCCAGACACACAGAAAGGTATTCATGGTAGGCTGGGGTATGGGGAATTTTGGGACAATACTGCACTTTCTTTGCCACCAATACTAGTTTGGAATGGTGTGAACAAGCAGAGTTAGTAAACACTAAAAACAAAAGAAACAATGCATTTTTACAAAATACACTTTGAAACAGAATTATATCACCATGGAAATATGAATCCTAAAAAATAAATGAAGATAACATCAAAGAAAGAAGGAAGTGAAAAAGCCACCACCTTTTGGATATAAAATGTTTTGTATTCCATAATCATAAACTATTTTAGTCAGATATCTCTGTGTGGATGATCTCTCTTTCTCTCTCTCTCTCTCAGGTTGGCCTGTGCCCATCACTCTATCACACATGAAGGAGGAGTAAAGCACCAAACAGTCTTTTTTTGGGGGGAAACAATGTCTTCTTTTTTTGTTTGTCATAATGAGTAAAGAGAGTCTTGTCTGGCTTGGGCAGAGAATGGCTAGAGAGTGGGCATAGGGCAGAGAATGGCTAGAGAGTGGGCATAGGGCAGAGAATGGCTAGAGAGTGGGCATAGGGCAGAGAATGGCTAGAGAGTGGGCATAGGGCAGAGAATGGCTAGAGAGTGGGCATAGGGCAGAGAATGGCTAGAGAGTGGGCATAGGGCAGAGAATGGCTAGACCGTGGGAATAGGGCAGAGAATGGCTAGAGAGTGGGCATAGGGCACAGAATGGCTAGAGAGTGGGCATAGGTCAGAGAATGGCTAGAGAGTGGGCATAGGGCAGAGAATGGCTAGAGAGTGGGCATAGGGCAGAGAATGGCTAGAGAGTGGGCATAGGGCAGAGAATGGCTAGAGAGTGGGCATAGGGCAGAGAATGGCTAGAGAGTGGGCATAGGGCAGAGAATGGCTAGAGAGTGGGCATAGGGCAGAGAATGGCTAGAGAGTGGGCATAGGGCAGAGAATGGCTAGAGAGTGGGCATAGGTCAGAATCCTGCAATCCAGTCTCAGTCCCACCTATGGATCACTGACTGGTTTGTAAGGTTTCTGATGTGTGAGCAGGTGGGGTAATCCTTGAGAAAACCACTGTTCTTCCTTCCATCTCAAAGCCCAGCAGTTCTTTCAGGCAAAAGAAGAAAAGAAAAAGAAACTAACATGACCGGAGAAGAGGAGGAGAGTTATACACCTCCTGGTGACTGTTCCAAACAATATATACACATGATCTGATGTGTGTGTCTCTCCACACTCTCTCTCACACACCTGTATGTATATTGTAGTGGTGTGAACATCAAACTACCAGCACTAAAGGACTGTAGGGCGGGCAGTCCATCTGTGTAAATCAACAGGGAGAGGAGAGAGGAGAGGGGACCCTCCCTCCATATCACCACTGAGAGCTGTCTCTCTGACAATACGCTGCTCATTGGGTGAGGGTGGAGGGGGTGAGGAGGAGGGGGTGAGGTGGGTGAAAATGTGTGGGAATAAAGCAATGCTCCAGAGTGTTATTTTTGCGTCAGTATGTAATGGAGGTCTAACCCTGTTTGTCAATGTTGTTGGTTTCTTGCTTTATAAAAATCATGATCTTTATCTCTTCTTTTTTATCTCTATCTTGTTTTTTTACGTGGTCATCATTTCGCTTCACTCCAATGGAGCGGGCGGGATTAAACCTCAAAGTCCCGTCCACTGGTTCAGCTCATCCAATCCTACTCCAGCTCCTCGGTGGGAAGATCATCATCCAAATCGCGGTCATCGCGATCGCTAGGCAATGCCATGTTCTGAGTGACAGTTGCCATGAGCGACATGGAGCGGCTGTCCTCCTCGATCTCAGTGGGCTCCTCCTTCACATGGACCTGGTGTCTGAAAGGCAGAGGGACGCGTTAGAGAAAGACAGAGAAAGAGAGAGGGAGTGTGTTTGTGTGTGTGTGTCTTACCCATACTGCTGTGGGCTGAGTGTAGGGCTGCAGCTGCCGTTGCTGTTGACCTGTTCCACAGTGGAGCTGACATCATCATGACCCATCCCATGCAGCATGTTGAGGCTGGCGGCAGATGAGGGGTTAACCAGGCCCTGGCTGTTCAGTAGAGTTAAACTGCTCTCTGCAAGGGCCGCCTGACACACACACACACACAGATTTACATTAAAGGACATTCACATACATCACAATTGACTTCAAGTACTTATGGATCCACAAATAAACTTTGTGAGCAAGAAGAACCCGTGTATTTATTCAGTAACACAGATGCTTTGACTGTTTAGTCCTGTTGAGTACTTGCTGAGCATTTCGCTGCAGCGTTTTAACCTGCTGTAAACTGAGTATGTGACGAATAAACGTTGATTTGATAATCAGTCATGCTGAAGACTAAAGCAGTGTTGCCTGGATGACTAACTCTTCAGGATTACCACATTCAACCACTAGGGGGCTCCTGCACACTACACTTCACTGCTCAAGGGTTTAGTGGCGTGTGTGTGTGTGTGTGTGTGTATGTGTGTGTGTGTGTGTGTATGTGTGTGTGTGTATGTGTGTGTGTGTGTGTGTATGTGTATGTGAAAGTGAGAGACCATTCATTGCTGGTTGGTTTGCCCAGGGAGTGTGTGCATGTGATAGGAGTGACTGAAATTGATTTTCTAGGACAGGCACAAATTTCATGCAGTGACCTTAATTGACAAATAGTTGATGCTATAAGTCATCTGAGTCATAGTTGGATGGAGTAAAGGTGTATGTCTACAATGGTTCTTCCTTTAAAAGTTTGGAGCCGCGACCGTTTGTGGTAAATTTGCTGCAAATTGCGTCATTCTGGCAACAATGGCTGACACTTAAATAATGTGCCACAGAATTCTGCGGCACCTCGCCAGCTGTGCTGCAGTATGTTAAAGGAAGAACCACTGTACGTCTGTGTGTTGGGAGGTGTGTGTGTGCATGTGGGGAGGAGTGTTCTGGACATGTGCACGTGTCACTAAATAGCCTAACTTGCTAACTAGTGTGTGTGTGTAGGTGTGTACACTAACCTGGTAGCTGGCGTTTAGGGAACCGAAGCCCAGGCCTGAAATCATATTCTTCACCAGAGTAGGACTCCTAGAGAGAGAGTGAAAGAGAAGGGGGAGAAAGAAATAGGTGGAGATTAGAATTAAACACATCTCACGTATACAGGGTCAGCCACAGAGCAGCACGTAGCCTAGCGGTTAAGAGGGTCGGGCCAGTAACCGAAAGGTTTTTCACCTTGTTGGCTCAGGTATTCGAACCAGCGACCTTTCAGTTACTGGCCCAACACTCGAACCGCTAGCCTACCTGCTGCCCACATGTTGAGTGCATGTGTGTAAAGGAGCAGCTGCAGCCAAAAACAACTTACAAATGTAACAAATGCACCCGCTACAGACACAAGCATACACACATACTGTAAACAGATGCTGTTAACACACCCACAGCAGCGGTTCCCAGTCTCTGATATCTGCTGTGCAGGCATGTGTGTATTTAAGTGTGTGTGTGTTTGATTGTGTAATATGGCCTGATTTCTCTGGCAGTTGGAATTGAAAATCTTGTTACACATGTTAACAAGCCTGTCTTCCGTGTGTGAAGATTTGTTGACACACGCTTCACGCTAACAAACCTCTCTCTACCCTGCATCATAGACAGCAGCACAGTAATGGTGTCCACAAATACGTAGAATGGGAAACACACACATTCACACATTTAGATATGAAACACACACACTGACAGAGCAGGCCTTTAAATTTGACTCCTGAGTTAACCCCTTGGTAATAATTAGGGGTGAACATATCGGGAATGTCTAGTTTAACGCCCCGATGTGCAAAACCGCTGTCAAAGCTGACGTGCATACCTAGACTCAGCAACAACAAAAAATGTCCCTTTTTCAGGACCCTGTCTTTCAAAGATCATTTGTAAAAATCCAAATAACTTCACAGATCTTCATTGTAAAGGGTTTAAACACTGTTTCCCATGCTTGTTTAATGAACCATAAACAATTCATGAACATGCCCCTATGGAACGGTCGTTAAGACACTAACAGCTTACAGACGGTAGGCACTTAAGTCACAGTTATGAAAACTTAGGACACTAAAGAGGCCTTTCTACTGACTCTGAAAAACACCAAAAGAAAGATGCCCGGGGTCCTTTCGTGTCTTAGGCATGCTGCAAGGAGGCCTGAGGACTGCAGATGTGGCCAGGGCAATAAATTGAACTGTCCATACTGTGAGACGCCTAAGACAGCACTACAGGGAGACAGGACAGACAGCTGATCATCCTCGCAGGGACAGACCACGTGTAACAATACCTGCACAGGATCGGTACACCTGAACATCACATCTGCGGGACAGGTACAGGATGGCAACAACAACTGCCCGAGTTACACCAGGAACAGACAATCCCTCCATGAGTGCTCAGACTGTCCACAATAGGCTGAGAGAGGCTGGACTGAGGGCTTGTAGGTCTGTTGTAAGGCAGGTCCTCACCAGACATCACCGGCAACAATGACGCCTATGGGCACAAACCCACCATCGCTGGACCAGACAGGACCTCACCAGACAGTGCTCTTCACTGACGAGTCGCGGTTTTGTCTCACCAGGGGTGATCATCGGATTTGAGTTTATCGTCGAAGGAATGAGCGTTACCCCCGAGGCCTGTACTCTGGAGCGGGATAAATTTGGAGGTGGAGGGTCCGTCATGGTCTGGGGCGGTGTGTCACAGCATCATCGGACTGAGCCTGTTGTCATTTTAGGCAGTCTCAATGCTGTGCGTTACAGGGAAGACATCCTCCTCCCTCATGTGGTACCCTTCCTGCAGGCTCATCCTGATATCACTTTTATTAGCTTCACAACATACATACTATGGAACGCCGTTTGGGTCTTTACGTGTAAAAAAAGATACAGTAGCACTGTCAAAGCTGTATAAAACATTCTGAAAACTCCGGCCACGAACGATGTGTTTACAATACCGCATTGGTAATAAAGCATCATTTGTTCGACCAAAACTTCTGGTGTTGCTAGCTTTAGCTTGGTACCTAGCTATCACCAATATAACCTGCCTGAAAACAATGACCAGTAGAAACTGCAGTCATTTTCATTATTCTTAGCAATGATTTAAGAATCCTGTGAGTAATATTAGCTAGGTTGCCACTTGTTGTTTGCCTATTGAAATTGAACTTCAGTTCATGAAAATAAATAGCTTAGCCAGCTACTTAACCCTGTTGCCCAAAGCTAACGTTATAAGCAGCCAGTTAGCTTCATCTGGCTATTGAGGCTCAACCGCACCAGGTTATGTGTTAAGCTAGCCACGGTAATGATTAGGCACAATAGTGGAATTTGCGGTTTGCCTTCAAAATAAAAGTATGCCATTGACAGTAATGCAAATGAGTACAAATAGTAGAATTATGCCATACTTTTATTTTGAAGGCTAACTGCAAAGTCCATAATTGCAGCTAATCCTTATTGTGGCTAGCTTCACATAGATGGGTCCGACCACCAATAATCAAATAAGAACTGTCTTATAAATGAGGGTTATTTAGATGATGACACCTATCTATATATTTAGCTAACTAACTATAGCTACTGAAACAGATTATGTCGTTCTGCTATGTGTTTGGGGAAGAACATTGTTTGCATTCATCAGCTAGCTATTTTTTTTTAAATGACCAACACTGAAGGTGCGCAAGACAACTTTATCAGCATCATAGCATACGTATCGATGAACAGTTGTGACATATGAAATACTAATAACTACGTAAAAAATGTATGAATCCTTTAAATGATTATGTGAGGTGCAGTCATATTCAGGTCCTGATTGGTCAACAAGCTTATTTGACACGTCAAATAGTGTTAAATAGTATATTTTTTGACACGCAAAGACTCAAACGGCGTTCCATAGAAATCCTGGTTCAGAATGAAATGACTGAGCGACGAAACAGCACAGCAAGTAAGTGAAAGAAATAGGTTTTGATTATTTTACTGGTAATGGGGACATACGAAAATGCCAACAAAATAACTTTTTGGTCAGTGTGTGTAACCTTTATTTAACTAGGCAAGTCAGTTAAGAACAAATTCTTATTTACAATGACGGCCTACCCCGGCCAAACCCGGACGAAGCTGGGCCAATTGTGTGCCGACCTATTACACCTCTTGCACTGAGATGCAGTGCCTTAGACTGCTGTGTCCATGTATGTGTGTTAACTATTTAACTGTACTAGAATTCTTAAAAGTCTGCTAAAATGATAAATATACATTTTAAATATCGGTTATCGGTATCAGGTTTTTTTTGGGCAAGGAAAATATCGGATATCGGTAAGGGCCAAGAATTTAATATCAGTGCATCACTAGTAATAATGACACAATTATACATGCCAACACCTATAACCTCACACACACATCACCCACACACACTTATCATCAGAGCCAGGGTAGGCAGGCAGGCAGATTCATGTGGGAGATAAATATGTGTGATGAGAGCCAGGGTGGGCAGGCAGACAGATAAATGTGTGTGATGAGAGCCAGGGTGGGCAGACAGACAGATAAATGTGTGTGATGAGAGCCAGGGTGGGCAGGCAGACAGATAAATGTGTGTGATGAGAGCCAGGTTGGGCAGGCAGACAGATAAATGTGTGTAATGAGAGCCAGGTTGGGCAGGCAGACAGATAAATGTGTGTGATGAGAGCCAGGGTGGGCAGGCAGACAGATAAATGTGTGTGATGAGAGCCAGGGTGGGCAGACAGATAAATGTGTGTGATGAGAGCCAGGGTGGGCAGGCAGACAGATAAATGTGTGTGAGGAGAGCCAGGGTGGGCAGGCAGGCAGATAAATGTGTGTGATGAGAGCCAGTATGGGCAGGCAGGCAGATAAATGTGTGTGATGAGAGCCAGGGTGGGCAGGCAGACAGATAATGTGTGTGAGGAGAGCCAGGGTGGGCAGGCAGGCAGATAAATGTGTGTGAGGAGAGCCAGGGTGAGCAGGCAGACAGATAAATGTGTGTGATGAGAGCCAGGGTGGGCAGGCAGACAGATAAATGTGTGTGATGAGTTTGTACCCGGTCATCTTTGGTGGTCTTCTCTTTTGGTATTCCACTTCATCCACTGTCCACACGGCCCCCTTCACGTTCTCCACCCTCACAAAACACTTATGCAGACTCAGGTTGTGGCGCACAGCATTCTAAATGGAGGGAAAGAGAGAGACGAGAGAGGGAGATAGAGACACAGAGGGAGAGAGAGACGAGAGAGGGAGATAGAGACACAGAGGGAGAGAGAGACGAGAGGGAGATAGAGACACAGAGGGAGAGAGAGACGAGAGAGGGAGATAGAGATACAGAGGGAGAGAGAGACGAGATAGGGAGATAGAGATACAGAGGGAGAGAGAGACGAGAGAGGGAGATAGAGACACAGAGGGAGAGAGAGACGAGAGAGGGAGATAGAGATACAGAGGGAGAGAGAGACGAGAGAGGGAGATAGAGATACAGAGGGAGAGAGAGACGAGAGAGGGAGATAGAGACAAAGGGAGAGAGAGACGAGAGAGGGAGATAGAGATACAGAGGGAGAGACGAGAGAGGGAGATAGAGACACAGGGGGAGAGAGAGACGAGAGGGAGATAGATACAGAGGGAGAGAGAGACGAGAGAGGGAGATAGAGATACAGAGGGAGAGAGAGACGAGAGGGAGATAGAGACACAGAGGGAGAGAGAGACGAGAGGGAGATAGAGACACAGAGGGAGAGAGAGACGAGAGAGGGAGATAGAGACACAGAGGGAGAGAGAGACGAGAGAGGGAGATAGAGATACAGAGGGAGAGAGAGACGAGAGAGGGAGATAGCGACACAGAGGGAGAGAGAGACGAGAGGGAGATAGAGACACAGAGGGAGAGAGAGACGAGAGAGGGAGATAGAGACACAGGGGGAGAGAGAGACAAGAGAGGGAGATAGAGACACAGAGGGAGAGAGAGATGAGAGAGGGAGATAGAGACACAGAGGGAGAGAGAGACGAGAGAGGGAGATAGAGATACAGAGGTAGAGAGAGACGAGAGAGGGAGATAGAGACACAGAGGGAGAGAGAGACGAGAGAGGGAGATAGAGATACAGAGGGAGAGAGAGACGAGAGAGGGAGATAGAGACACAGGGGGAGAGAGAGACGAGAGAGGGAGATAGAGATACAGAGGGAGAGAGAGACGAGAGAGGGAGATAGAGATACAGAGGGAGAGAGAGACGAGAGAGGGAGATAGAGACACAGAGGAAGAGAGAGGCAGATAGAGACACAGAGGGAGAGAGAAGGAGATCATTTGCTTTCATAAGCACGTAGAGAGCCTGCCTGAAAAGAGAACCTTGTAATGGTTATTTGTAGTTGTTCTGAACAGAATCAAATATGACAAAAACTTGTTCAGACAAAGCAGTCAACGAATGGCTCCTGTAAAGGAGCATGGCAGAGACAGACACACTAAACACAGGAGCCCGGCAGAGACACACACACTAAACACAGGAGCCCGACAGAGACACACACACTAAACACAGGAGCCCGGCAGAGACACACACACTAAACACAGGAGCCCGGCAGAGACACACACACTAAACACAGGAGCCCGGCAGAGACAACACACACTAAACACAGGAGCCCGGCAGAGACACACACACTAAACACAGGAGCCCGACAGAGACACACACACTAAACACAGGAGCCCGACAGAGACACACACACTAAACACAGGAGCCCGACAGAGACACACACACTAAACACAGGAGCCCGACAGAGACACACACACTAAACACAGGAGCCCGGCAGAGACACACACACTAAACACAGGAGCCCGACAGAGACACACACACTAAACACAGGAGCCCGGCAGAGACACACACACTAAACACAGGAGCCCGACAGAGACACACACACTAAACACAGGAGCCCGACAGAGACACACACACTAAACACAGGAGCCCGGCAGAGACACACACACTAAACACAGGAGCCCGACAGAGACACACACACTAAACACAGGAGCCCGGCAGAGCCAGACACACTAAACACAGGAGCCCGGCAGAGACACACACACTAAACACAGGAGCCCGACAGAGACACACACACTAAACACAGGAGCCCGGCAGAGACAGACACACTAAACACAGGAGCCTGGCAGAGACACACACACTAAACACAGGAGCCCGGCAGAGACACACACACTAAACACAGGAGCCCGACAGAGACACACACACTAAACACAGGAGCCCGGCAGAGACACACACACTAAACACAGGAGCCCGACAGAGACACACACACTAAACACAGGAGCCCGGCAGAGACACACACACTAAACACAGGAGCCCGGCAGACACACACACTAAACACAGGAGCCCGGCAGAGACACACACACTAAACACAGGAGCCCGACAGAGACACACACACTAAACACAGGAGCCCGGCAGACACACACACTAAACACATGAGCCCGGCAGAGACACACACACTAAACACAGGAGCCCGACAGAGACACACACACTAAACACAGGAGCCCGGCAGAGACACACACACTAAACACAGGAGCCCGGCAGAGACACACACACTAAACACAGGAGCCCGGCAGAGACACACACACTAAACACAGGAGCCCGGCAGAGACAGACACACTAAACACAGGAGCCCGGCAGAGACACACACACTAAACACAGGAGCCCGACAGAGACACACACACTAAACACAGGAGCCCGACAGAGACACACACACTAAACACAGGAGCCCGGCAGAGACACACACTAAACACAGGAGCCCGGCAGAGACACACACACTAAACACAGGAGCCCGGCAGAGACACACACTAAACACAGGAGCCCGGCAGAGACACACACTAAACACAGGAGCCCGGCAGAGACACACACACTAAACACAGGAGCCCGACAGAGACACACACACTAAACACAGGAGCCCGGCAGAGACACACACACTAAACACAGGAGCCCGGCAGAGACACACACACTAAACACAGGAGCCCGGCAGAGACACACACACTAAACACAGGAGCCCGACAGAGACACACACACTAAACACAGGAGCCCGGCAGAGACACACACACTAAACACAGGAGCCCGACAGAGACACACACACTAAACACAGGAGCCCGGCAGAGACACACACTAAACACACTATTCTGTCTGTAGCTGGAAATAAGACAAGGATGTGCATCTCCTTCCCTAGTTTTATTTTAAAACGTCTTTAATCAGCCACAATCTACATACACACATACATACACACACACCGCTATCTGCAGCTCACTCCCCTAGGGACCGTCCTCCCTTTTCATCTGCTGTTTGTAGTTTGTTCATGCCCAATTTCATTACCAATTTTAATTTGTCTATAATTAAATCCTGCATATTTTCTCTGACACGCTTTTTTAATCCGTAAGGGAGGGAGAGGCAGAGCGCGCATCACTCCTCACCATAATTACACACACACACACACACGCACACACACAGGCACACACACACACACACATTATTACACAAACCATAATCAGCCCCAGACCACCCCCCGCCCCTCTCCTCCTCACACCCCCTCTCTTTCAAGCCGTGATGCTCCGTTTTGTAAATGAGTATGACCCCAATCTCAGCCCGCCACCCCGCCATTGCTGCTCCTCTGCTATTCTCTGCTATTTGCATTTGTCTCCGTGATGAAAGCCTAATTCGCACAGTTAAAACATTAGCAGTCATTTACCGCAGGTCACAGCACACGTCACACACACACCCAGCAGACACGCACATAAACACAACACATCCTGCAGAGGTTGGGGCGAGGAGAGGTGTAGAGAAGGGTAAGGGTACATGTGGGAAAGGGGAGAAGGTAGACAGGTGGAAAAGAGAGGTATGGGTAAGGCCTGTGGTGGTGTTGGAGAGGTGTAGGGGTACAGCTAGGGGAGGTATAGGGGGAAGGGATGAGGCTGGGGGTAAGGAGAGGAGGGTAGGGGTGTTACAGAGGTCGCGTGTGTGTGTCACAGTGCCCACACAACAGATGTGTAGTTCTTACCTTTCAGCGAACAGCCCTTCAAATATTGTCCTCAATGTGATATTGGAATTCTTAAAGGTACCACGTTGGTACCAAACGTTCAAGACAGACTCTTAAATGATATTTTGCTGTAATATATTCTACTGAGTGTGACCCTGCTCTCTACCCATAAAAAGCAGTTCTCAACCATATTCAGAACCTTGGAGAAATTAAATCACTGTTTAACGCTCTCTGACTGAACAGTCTGCAGTTCACCTCTCCCTCTCTCCCATCCTCTCTCTCCCATCCCTCTCTCTCCTATCCCTCTCTCTCCCATCCCTCTCCCATCCCTCTCCCATCCCTCTCTCCCATCCCTCTCTCCCATCCCCTCTCTCCCATCCCTCTCTCCCATCCCTCTCTCTCCCCATCCTCTCTCTCCCATCCCTCTCTCCCATCCCATCCCTCTCTCCCATCCCATCCCTCTGTCCCATCACTCTCTCCCATCCTCTCTCCCATCCTCTCTCTCCCATCCATCTCTCCCATCCCTCTCTCCCATCCCTCTCCTTCATCCTCTCTCTCCCATCCCTCTTCCTCATCCTCTCTCTCCCATCCCTCTCTCCCATCCCATACCTCTGTCCCATCCCTCTCTCTCTCCCATCCCCTCTCTCCCATCCCTCTCTCCCATCCTCTCTCCCATCCTCTCTCTCCCATCCCTCTCCCCCATCCCTCTCCCTCATCCCTCTCTCCCATCCTCTCTCTCCCATCCCTCACCCTCATCCCTCTCCCTCATCCCTCTCTCCCATCCTCTCTCTCCCATCCCTCTCCCTCATCCCTCTCCCTCATCCCTCTCTCTCTCTGATCAATGACTTCCCATGGCTGACACTAGCACTCCTCATGAAATAACCAGCCCCATTAAAGAACATACATCTTCCTCTATATTTAATACAGGCCAAACCTCTGGACACTCCATACATATATTAATATATAAAGGTAGATATTTAAAGGGCTGGACCTTAAAGGGCCGGTGGAGAGGAAGCGGGAGAATACATTAATTGTAAAATTTCATAAAGGTGAAATGAGGCGGCAAAGATATTCCAGGCTGGCATCTCCCTCCCTTCCTCCCTTAGTCCCTCTCTCCCTCCCTTCCCAATTCAAGGCTATTAGCGCGAGGCTCGGGCCATGACACCCCCTCTTCACCCCTCCTCTCATCTGTCTCTCTCATTCTCTCGCTCAATCTCCCTCTCTCCGGAGGAACTGACACTCAAATTAGAATGAGGCTTCAGTAGAAATGGGTCAGCACCTACACTGTCAAGGTCCAGCCAGGTGTGTGTGTGAGTCTGTGTGTGAGTCATGGACTGCGAGAGTGTGTTTGTGAGAATGTGTGTGTGAGAGAAGCCATTGCATGTGTGTGTGTGACTGTAATGAGGCTCTGTGATAGTGAGATGTGTTTCCACTGAGCTAAGTGGAACCGTCTTCGTAGGCCATGTCAGAGTTCACAGAACTCTTCAGAAGACCAGGAGGGAGGGAAGAAGAGGGAGGGAGGAAGGAAGGGGGAGGGATGGAGGGAGGGTAAAAGAGGGAGGAAGGAAGGGGGAGGGATGGAGGGAGGTAGGGTAAAAGAAGGAGGAAGGAAGGGGGAGGGATGGAGGGAGGTAGGGTAAAAGAAGGAGGAAGGAAGGGGGAGGGATGGAGGGAGGGAGGTAGGGTAAAAGAGGGAGGAAGGAAGGGGGAGGGATGGAGTGAGGGAGGGAGGGTAAAAGAGGGAGGAAGGAAGGGGGAGGGATGGAGTGAGGGAGGGAGGGTAAAAGAGGGAGGAAGGAAGGGGGAGGGATGGAGTGAGGGAGGAAGGGTAAAAGAGGGAGGAAGGAAGGGGGAGGGAAGAAAGGGAGGGAGGAAGGGGGA
>NC_034178.2:43314605-43319605 GCF_002021735.2 Oncorhynchus kisutch | reverse complement strand
GAATGTGTTTTATAAATGTGTTTTATAAATGTGTTTTCTGAATGTGTTTTATAAATGTGTTTTCTGAACGTGTTTTATGAATGTGTTTTATAAATGTGTTTTATAAATGTGTTTTATAAATGTGTTTTCTGAATGTGTTTTATAAATGTGTTTTCTGAACGTGTTTTATGAATGTGTTTTATAAATGTGTTTTATGAATGTAAAATGTGTCCAGCTAATGCATGATAGAAAGAAAAAAACATAGCGCCGGCATTATGGGTCATGTCTTTTGAACGGTGGCCTAAGGGCTAGAATCAACCTGTTTTCTCTGAGGAAAAGAGACTTGGCTACGTTGGCTACACAGAACCTGGATATGAAATGCAGTTGGAAAAGTGGGAGGGTTAAGTGAGACTACAAGCCTACTTTTCTATAGCCTACTCAAGGGAGAGAAAAACATAGCTAGACTGTTGTTTTACTATTAAACTCAATGCTGCTATTGTTTTACATTTCATAAAGTAGCTTGTGTTTCTTAACCAGGCAAAGGGTAGCTAACTTAGGAGGCTGGTGGTGACTGGTTAGCTACATGGAAGCTAGAGAGTTGCCTACGCGATGTGTATCACCAGAGGATGTGTATCATCAGAGGATGTGTATCACCAGAGGATGTGTATCATCAGAGGATATGTATCATCAGAGGATATGTACCATCAGAGGATGTGTATCACCAGAGGATGTGTATCACCAGAGGATGTGTACCATCAGAGGATGTGTATCACCAGAGGATGTGTATCACCAGAGGATGTGTATCACCAGAAGATGTGTATCATCAGAGGATGTGTATCACCAGAGGCTGAGTGGAGCCGAACTGCCCACACTCATCGCTTGCTCCCCCACAGCTCACCAGAGAGAATATTTTTTTATTTAATTTTTTTATTTCACCTTTATTTAACCAGGTAGGCTAGTTGAGAACAAGTTCTCATTTGCAACTGCGACCTGGCCAAGATAAAGCATAGCAGTGTGAGCAGACAACAAAGAGTTACACATGGAGTAAACAATTAACAAGTCAATAACACAGTAGAAAACAAAGGGGGAGTCTATATACAATGTGTGCAAAAGGCATGAGGAGGTAGGCAAATAATTACAATTTTGCAGATTAACACTGGAGTGATAAATGATCAGATGGTCATGTACAGGTAGAGATACTGGTGTGCAAAAGAGCAGAAAAGTAAATAAATAAAAACAGTATGGGGATGAGGTAGGTGAAAAAGGGTGGGCTATTTACCAATAGACTATGTACAGCTGCAGCGATCGGTTAGCTGCCTAGATAGCTGATGTTTGAAGTTGGTGAGGGAGATAAAAGTCTCCAACTTCAGCGATTTTTGCAATTTGTTCCAGTCACAGGCAGCGAACAGAACTGCACTGCACATCTGTGCACATCTGTGCTGCTAATATTAATTGTGCTTATCACTGAAAAACTCTCAATTGCTCCAAAAACTCTCTTCCAGTCCACATAGGACACAGATTTTAGACACAGAGATAATTTAGTCTCCTCTCGTCGAATTAGTCAACTGAAATGAAAATATTTTTTGTTTAGTTAATAGTTTTTTCTGGGTCTATTTAGTCAGTTATAGTCTTTGACAAATATTTTAGTCATTATGATAGAAATGAACACTGTCTCAACAGGGCAGAATGATGATTGGCTCACACACATTAAAAGATTCACCCACATTTCAATCATTTATTTGGAAAAAGCTTGTGTGGTTTTGTGATTTATGTTGGTATTGTGATCAAAGGTTAAGGAATTCTTATAATCAGATTATTACTCCATTATCGAATAGTTTATTACAGGGACCTGTGCTCATGTACAACACCCCTTATGCATATTTAAATACTAATAATGAACGCTATACATAACACTAAAGTGAATAAAGTCCAAGTGTAAGCCCCACTGATCAACAGAGGATGCAAACACCAAACACCTGCTACAGCATGGTGAAGGGTCAGGGGTGAGAGGTCAGGTACTCACAGGTTGGTTGAAAGGCTTTGGCTCCGATGGGCGCATGTGCAGGTGGGTCATCATGGCCTGCAGCCGCTCACTCTCCTTGGCCAGCTGAGAAACACACACACACACACACACACACACACACACACACACACACACACACACACACACACACACACACACACACACACACACACACACACACACACACACACACACGTCAGCAAAACTGTCCTTTTTGAGTCAATAATTACTATTGTCATTGACGAGAAGCACGGTAGTAAGGAAAAGAATCAAGCTCCAGTCACACCAACCTGGGTTTGTCTTGTTGTTTATAGACTGCAGGTTTATTCTCACACTGGGGACTTGATAATATCCAGTCAAGCCACATCAGCGTCAATGCAACATCAGCCTCCCATTAAAGCAGTAAAACACAGATATTTAGGGGAGGGTGTGAAGTAATGGGTGTTTGTGTTAGAGAAAGAGGCATCCCCTTAGTCTATGATTTAGCATGTGGTGGTGTGTGTGTGTGTCTCTCAGGGCTGTTGTCACTGTCTTACAGCACCAGTCTCCCCAGGCACAGAGAGAGATGGGAACCCTCTCTACACACACACACAGCTAACATTTTCTCACACATTACACACACACCCTCACAGACACAGACACACTAGCCTGCAGACACTCGTCCCTGTTTGCCATTGCTAACTGCAGTTTAGTGGGTGCCACTGTGCTATAGCCTGTGGAAACGCCTCCTGCATCTCTACTGAGAGACATCTCAGTCAGCGTGTCAACACACCACAGCCAGGGGCTAGCTAGTGAACAGGAGGGTGTGTGAGAGACATCTCAGTCAGCGTGTCAACACACCACAGCCAGGGGCTAGCTAGTGAACAGGAGGGTGTGTGAGAGACATCTCAGTCAGCGTGTCAACACACCACAGCCAGGGGCTAGCTAGTGAACAGGAGGGTGTGTGAGAGGACATCTCAGTCAGCGTGTCAACACACCACAGCCAGGGGCTAGCTAGTGAACAGGAGGGTGTGTGAGAGACATCTCAGTCAGCGTGTCAACACACCACAGCCAGGGGCTAGCTAGTGAACAGGAGGGTGTGTGAGAGACATCTCAGTGTTGGCATGCTGACTGAGATGTCTAGCACTGGCTGTGTGTGTTGGCACGCTGACTGAGATGTCTAGCATGGCTGTGTGTGTTGGCACGCTGACTGAGATGTCTAGCACTGGCTGTGTGTGTTGGCACACTGACTGAGATGTCTAGCACTGGCTGTGTGTGTTGGCTCGCTGACTGAGATGTCTAGCACTGGCTGTGTGTGTTGGCACGCTGACTGAGATGTCTAGCACTGGCTGTGTGTGTGTGGCCACACTGACTGAGATGTCTAGCACTGGCTGTGTGTGTTGGCACGCTGACTGAGATGTCTAGCACTGGCTGTGTGTGTTGGCACGCTGACTGAGATGTCTAGCACTGGCTGTGTGTGTTGGCACGCTGACTGAGATGTCTAGCACTGGCTGTGTGTGTTGGCACACTGACTGAGATGTCTAGCACTGGCTGTGTGTGTTGGCACGCTGACTGAGATGTCTAGCACTGGCTGTGTGTGTTGTAGTATGGCAGCATTGAGTGAATGTGTGTAAGATGTGCGTGTGTGAGTTTATGTGTGTATGTAGGTACTATAACAGGGCAGTAGTGGGGTAGGTGACACGGCAGGGAAAGGGGAGAGGACGGGAGGCGTGATGAGATGTGACACTGCCTGTCTCTCTGTCACTTTGTGTTGCCCATCAGTGGCTTCAGGCTTGGGGCTCAATGCCGTTTACCAGGGGGACCAGGGCCACAGCTAACCCGAACTCCAGCTCCAACACCCTGGGTTCGCCACTATGCTGTTTGGGGGTTCTTTGTGGGTGTTTGTGTTTTGATGTCCACTCCTCTTCCTCCTCCTTCCACCCAGTAGAAAGGGACTGGAATGGACTGGACTGGGAGGCTTATAATTGGAGCCTATGATGCCAGCTTTCCTCTTTAAATTACAAGCTCTAGTGCTTTCACTAAACCCCCAGCCTGGCTCAGACAAGTACAGACACAGAGAATGACTCTGTGTGTGTGTGTGTGTGTCCCACCTGTATCTCCAGCTGTTGGACCACCTGCATCTGCTACCCTGCATTGGGCTGTACTGCGGTCATCCAGAGCGTGTTCATTGTTCAGATGTCTGAGAAAGGAGGAAAGATTAGAGGAAGGAAGGGGTTAAGGAAGGGTAGAGATAGAGGAAGGGGCTAGTAGAGATAGAGGGAGGTAGAGATAGGGAAGGGGGTAGGAGATAGAGGGAGGGGTAGGGGTTAGAGAGAGATAGAGGGAGGGGTAGGATAAGAAGGCCTAGAGGTGGATGAAGGGGGTAAGAGATAGGGGTAGAGATAGAGGGAATGTAAGTAGAGATAGAGAGGGTAGAGATTAGAGGAAGGTAGAGAGAGAGGAAGGGCGTAGATGATAGAGGGGGTAGAGATAGAGGAAGGGGTAGAGATGAGGGACAGGGGTAGAGATAGAGGAAGGGGTAGAGATAGAGGGAGGGTAGAGATAGGGAAGGGGTAGAGATAGAGGAAGGGTAGAGATAGAGGGAGAGATAGAGGAAGGGGTAAGAGATAGAGGAAGGGGTAGAGATAGAGGAAGGGGTAGAGATAGAGGAAGGGTAGAGATAGAGGAAGGGTAAGATAGAGGAATGGGAGATAGAGGAAGGGGTAGAGATAGAGGAAGGGGTAGAGATAGAGGAAGGGGTAGAGATAGAGGAATGGGTAGAGATAGAGGAAGGGGTAGAGATAGAGGAAGGGGTAGAGATAGAGGAAGGAATAGAGATAGAGGAATGGGTAGAGATAGAGGAAGGGGTAGAGATAGAGGGAGAGATAGAGGAAGGGGTAGAGATAGAGGAATGGGTAGAGATAGAGGAAGGGGTAGAGATAGAGGAAGGGGTAGAGATAGAGGAAGGGAAGATAGAGAAGGGGTAGAGATAGAGGGAGAGATAGAGATAGAGGAAGGG